>NC_142185.1:37656670-37904170 GCF_026936395.1 Plectropomus leopardus | reverse complement strand
CAACCCCTCACCTCCTCACCCTCCAACCCCTCACCCTCCTCACCCTCCAACCCCAACCCCTCACCCTCCTCACCCTCCAACCCCAACCCCTCACCCTCCTCACCTCCAACCCCTCACCCTCCTCACCCTCCTCACCTCCAACCCCTCACCCTCCACCCCCTCACCCTCATCACCCCAACCCCTCACCCACCTCACCCTCCTCCCCCTCCAACCCCAACCCCTCACCCTCCTCACCCCAACCCCTCACCCTCCTCACCCTCCAACCCCAACCCCTCACCCTCCTCACCTCCAACCCCTCACCCTCCAACCCCTCACCCTCCAACCCCTCACCCTCCTCACCCTCCAACCCCAACCCCTCACCCTCCTCACCCTCCAACCCCTCACCCTCCAACCCCAACCCCTCACCCTCCTCACCTCCAACCCCTCACCCTCCTCACCCTCCAACCCCAACCCCTCACCCTCCTCACCCTCCAACCCCTCCAACCCCAACCCCTCACCCTCCTCACCCTCCAACCCTCACCCTCCTCACCCTCCAACCCTCCAACCCCAACCCCTCACCCTCCTCACCCTCCAACCCCAACCCCTCACCCTCCAACCCCTCACCCTCATCACCCCAACCCCTCACCTCCAACCCCAACCCCTCACCTCCAACCCCTCCAACCCCAACCCCTCACCCTCCAACCCCAACCCCTCACCCTCCTCACCCTCCAACCCCTCACCCTCCTCACCCTCCTCACCCTCCAACCCCTCACTCTCCTCACCCTCCAACCCCAACCCCTCACCCTCCTCACCTCACCCTCCAACCCCAACCCCTCACCCTCCTCACCCTCCAACCCCTCACCCTCCTCACCCTCCTCACCCTCCAACCCCTCACCCTCCAACCCCTCACCCTCCTCACCCTCCAACCCCAACCCCTCACCTCCCTCACCTCCAACCCCTCCAACCCCAACCCCTCACCCTCCTCACCCTCCAACCCCTCACCCTCCTCACCCTCCTCACCCTCCAACCCCTCACCCTCCTCACCCTCCAACCCCTCACCCTCCTCACCCTCCAACCCCAACCCCTCACCCTCCTCACCCTCCAACCCTCCAACCCCTCACCCTCCTCACCCTCCAACCCCTCACCCTCATCACCCCAACCCCTCACCCTCCTCACCCTCCAACCCCAACCCCTCACCCTCCTCACCCCTAACTCCTTCACCCTTCTCACCCCTAACCCCTCACCCTCCTCACCCCAACCCCTCACCCTTCTCACCCCTAACTCCCTCACCCTCCTCACCCCAACCCCTCACCCTCCTCACCCCTAACTCTCTCACCCTCCGCACCCCTAACCTTCTCACCCTCCTCACCCCAACCCCTCACCCACCTCACCCCTAACTCCTTCACCCTTCTCACCCCTAACCCCTCACCCTCCTCACCCCTAACCCCTCACCCCTAACTCCCTCACCCTCCTCACTCCTAACCCCCTCACCCCTAACTCCCTCACCCTCCTCACTCCTAACCCCTCACCCTCCTCACCCCTAACCCCTCACCCGCCTCACCCCTAACTCCCTCACCCTCCTGACTCCTAACCCCTCACCCCTAACCCCTCACCCTCCTCACCCTCCTCCTCCTAACCCCTCATCCTCCTCACCCCTAACCCCTCATCCGCCTCACCCCTAACTCCCCTCACCATCCTCACTCCTAACCACCTCACCCTCCTCACCCCTAACCCTCTCACCCTTCTCACTCCTAACCCCCTCACCCTCCTCACTCCTAACCCCCTCACCCTCCTCACCCCTAACCCTCCCACCCTTCTCACTCCTAACCCCCTCCCCCTCCCCACTCCTAACCCCCTCACCCTCCTCACCCCTAACCCCCTCACCCTTCTCACTCCTAACCCCTCACCCTCCTCACTCCTAACCCCCTCACCCTCCTCACCCCCCCCACCCTCTCTGTAGTGGAAACGAAGCAGACAGCATGTTGTGTCGGAGGCTGCTGGGTTTTATCAGCTCACCACGGCGACAAAGACAACAGCACGAACAAACCTCTGTCATCATTAATTGATCTTCTCGACAAACAAAAACTGACTCCACAACAACCGCCGAGCCGGCCAGAAGAACCCCAGCATGACGAAACGCCGCCTGAGGCCACGAAATAATGAGTCCAGAGCAGCACGGAGCCGCAACGCACCGCCGCCTCAAACATCATCAGCTCCTACAGACAGACGTCAGAAGAGGTCTGAGGAGAGTCCAAGGAGAGGTCCGAGGAGAGGTCAGAGGAGAGGTCCGAGCGGAGGTCCGAGGAGCGGTCCGAGGGGAGGTCCGAGGAGAGGTCAGAGGAGAGGTCCGAGGGGAGGTCTGAGGAGCGGTCCGAGGGGAGGTCCGAGGAGAGGTCAGAGAAGAGGTCCGAGCGGAGGTCCGAGGAGCGGTCCGAGGAGAGGTCCGAGCGGAGGTCTGAGGAGAGGTCCAAGGGGAGGTCCGAGGGGAGGTCTAAAGGGAGGTCTGGAGGTTTTTTTTAAGGTAATTGAAGTGTTTCTCAGAGCTGGTTTTGGAGTTTTTGATGGTAATTGAAATGTTTCTCAGAGCTGGTTTTGGAGTTTTTTAAGGTAATTGAAATGTTTCTCAGAGCTGGTTTTGGAGTTTTTGAAGGTAATTGAAGTGTTTGTGGGAGCTGGTTTTGGAGTTTTTGATGGTAATTGAAGTGTTTCTCAGAGCTGGTTTTGGAGTTTTTGAAGGTAATTGAAGTGTTTGTGGGAGCTGGTTTTGGAGTTTTTGAAGGTAATTGAAGTGTTTCTCAGAGGGTTAGGGTTAGGGTTAGGGTTAGGTTAGTGTTTCTCAGAGCTGGTTTTGGAGTTTTTGAAGGTGATTGAAGTGTTTCTCAGAGCTGGTTCTGGAGTTTTTGAAGGTATTTGAAGTGTTTGTGGGAGCCGGTCGGGGACAGTGTGTGTGGTGGGTTCAGCGAGTCCTGTGTGAAGCGTCCTGATCCTGCAGGATGTAATCGTCCAAAGCCTCTGACCTGAGCACTTTAATGAAATCCGTCTTAAGCTAACGGTGGCTGATTACTTCCTGATGATTACAGCGGTGCATCAGAGGAGCTGCGGCCCAAAATCACCCACAGGACCAAGAACCGAAACTCTCCGTGACCCACAAAACACTGCTCTCTAATGACCGCACTGACATGTTAACGTGTGTCGTATGATAACCGTGTTATTATCTGTTCCATGTCTGACTCTCAGAATGCAAACTAACGCGCTGAAAAGTCCAAACTTATCCGACTTCCGTGTTTTTACTGTGAAGAAAATCACACAAACTTCACGTTTCTGGCTTTTCATTCAGGGCTTTCATTAAAACTGTGGAAAAAATAACAACAGATTTCTAAAGCCGACATTCACACGCTGCTCTCCCTCCAGGTCTCAAACCCACACCTGGTCCAGTCTCTGATCATGGGACCAGTTAACCCTTTGAGACCTGTGTTCAGATGCCTGTCATCAGCTGTTTAACCCTTGAAACTCTGAGCTCATTGGTTTGATTTTCATTTTAAAAAGGGGGGGGGGGCAATGAGCAGCTTATTAAATCATTTCTAATTCATATTAATATATATTTAAAAATATTATATATATTATGTATGTTATGTAATATGTTACAGTACAAAAATGTAGGAAACACATTTTAAAATGTTCGGGGTTTTTTTTAGGTCATTTTCTTGTTTGCTTATTTTGTGTGTGGGTTTATGTTTTATTTTTTCCTTTTTCAGATAATTTTCTTGTACCTTTTAACTAATTTTTGAGCAAGGTTTTATTAACCCTTTAGGGCCTGCTTAATATTACACACTCTCTTATCACTCTGCGCACAAAATGTGATTTCAAAATCAAGCTATAGAATTTTTTATTTTACATTAATAGGATTTTCTACTTTCATCAAGTTTCATTTTCTAACCATCATCAGTCCTAATCATAAATATCAAACATTCATTCATTTTTCAGAAATTTAACCCTTTTAATGTCAGTTTTTTTGTCATAATGTCACTATGTTTTTAAATTTTAAAAAGCCCTCAACAAATGAATTATTTTCAGTCTGGGATATGTCAGTGTGTGAGTGTAGCTGCTGACAGTCTGGGATATGTCAGTGATCAGCAGCTACATTGACTGTGACAGGTCACCTAGTGGAAATAGCATGTATTTCCTCCATATGCCAAATATGGTCAAAATGACCTCATCAGGTGGAAAATAGTCAAAATGACAAATTCAGAGTCAAAAGCCCAGAATGACACCCAGAAATAATACAAGTCCTGTTTTTCTGCTCTGATGGCTGTGGGATCAAAAATGTCAGTTTGAATGGGTTTCAATGGAGCATTTTTGGACCTGAACAGTCTGAATGTAACTATTTAGTTTCCACAGTGTATTTTAGACTTATTGTAGGAGCTGAGCTGCAAATTCACTGATTACACTCAAATACACAATCTGGACTACATTTAGGACACATGCATCAACACACACACAGTTATCACAACAGGGAGAGTGAATACAGAGTGCAGTCTGTCTGTCCCTCTGGAGCTCAATCTGTGTCTGTGTCTGTCTTTGTCTCTGTGTCTGTCTTTGTCTCTGTCTTTGTCTCTGTCTCTGTCTGTCTCTGTGTCTCTGTGTCTCTGTCTCTGTCTCTGTGTGTCTTGAGTCTTCAGTAGAATACAGAGTGCGGTTTGTCCGTCTGTCCCTCAGCAGCTCAGTCTATGTCCACACATGTGGACTTTAATCTGAGCAGTGAGTGATTTGTGGTGATCTTGAGTCTTTGTCTCCAGGCTGCAGCGGCGGTGAACTCATCATCACGCCGTTACCTTTGGAGGCGGGGCTGAGCTCGAATCCTCCTCTCACAGGACGTTAATCTCTTGATCTTCAGCAGAGAAAAGGTATTTTGTGCTTCACTCTGAAAGCTGCTTACAGAGCGAAGTCTCTTTGATTTGGTTCTTGAGAGAAACAGATTTACTCTGATTGACTCCCAGATTACTAACTCCTCATCAGCTGCCGGGCTTTTATTCTGAAGGAAACCGCACATCAGTGTGTGACCCACTAAAGACATGAGGACACCTCAGCTGAGGACACGTGTGCCGAGGACACCTCTGCCTTTTTATTAACAGGAGTCTTTCGAATGACCTGAGTCTGTCCACTGAGAACTGAAGGAAGAGAAATAAAAAGAATCAGAGGCTGAACTTTGTGCGGGCAGATTTCCTGTTTGTCTCACAGCGTTTTTCTGTCCCGTACTGATGAGGAGCCGTGGAGGACAGAGGACGCTCCACTGAGGATCACAAACACGTCCTCACATTAAGATTCCCGGGAGGCAGAACCGATGAAACGGCTTCAGATGTGCAGTTTGACACGCTGCAGATGTTTAGTTGTAAATTGGAAATAATGAAGTTGGCAGCAGCAGCGGCGTATTGTTCCTGAGTGAAGACGCTAATTAATGTTTAATTTAAGACGAGATGCAGACGCAGAAAAGACGCTCCGCTCGGCAGCTTTAAATATTCATTACTCGCTCCACTTTAGACAGAAAAGTCCTTTATTTCTTCTTCTTTTTCATTTTCTAAATGACAAACACAGAGACAGAGACACAGACAGAGACAGAGACACAGACAGAGACACAGACAGAGACACAGACGCAGACACAGACAGAGACACAGACAGAGGCACAGACACAGACAGACACAGAGACACAGACAGAGAGACAGAGACACAGACAGAGACACAGACAGAGATACAGAGACACAGGCAGAGACAGAGATACAGAGACACAGACAGAGACAGACAGACAGAGACACAGACACAGACAGAGACACAGACAGAGACACAGACAGAGACACAGACACACACAGACAGAGACACAGACAGAGACACAGACAGAGACACAGACAGAGACAGAGACACAGACAGAGACACAGACAGAGACAGAGACACAGACAGAGACACAGACATACGCAGACAGAGACACAGGCAGAGACACAGACAGAGACACAGACACAGACATACGCAGACAGAGACACAGACAGAGACAGAGACACAGACAGAGACACAGACAGAGACACAGACACAGACAGAGACACAGACACAGACAGAGATACAGACAGAGACACAGACAGAGACACAGATGCAGACACAGACGCAGACAGAGACACAGACACAGACAGAGACACAGACACAGACAGAGACACAGACATACGCAGACAGAGACACAGACAGAGACAGAGACAGAGACACAGACAGAGACACAGACAGAGACACAGACAGAGACACAGACAGAGACAGAGATACAGACAGAGACACAGACAGAGACAGAGACACAGACACAGATGCAGACAGAGACACAGACAGAGACACAGACAGAGACAGAGACACAGACACAGATGCAGACACAGACGCAGACAGAGACACAGACAGAGACACAGACAGAGACACAGACATACGCAGACAGAGACACAGACAGAGACACAGACAGAGACAGAGACACAGACACAGACACAGACAGAGACAGAGACACAGACAGAGACACAGACAGAGACACAGGCAGAGACAGAGACACAGACAGAGACAGAGACACAGACAGAGATACAGACAGAGATACAGACAGAGACACAGACAGAGACACAGACACAGACAGAGACAGAGACACAGGCAGAGACACAGGCAGAGACACAGGCAGAGACACAGGCAGAGACACAGGCAGAGACACAGGCAGAGACACAGACAGAGACACAGGCAGAGACAGAGACACAGACAGAGACAGAGACACAGACAGAGACACAGACAGAGACACAGACAGAGACACAGACAGAGACACAGACACAGACAGAGACACAGACACACAGAGACAGAGACACAGACAGACACAGACAGAGACACAGACAGAGACACAGGCAGAGACACAGACAGAGACACAGACAGAGACACAGACACAGACACAGACAGAGACACAGACAGAGACACAGACACACACAGACAGAGACACAGACAGAGACACAGACAGAGACACAGACAGAGACACAGACACAGACAGAGACACAGACAGAGACACAGACAGACACAGACAGAGACACAGAGAGAGACACAGACACAGACAGACACAGACAGAGACACAGGCAGAGACACAGACACAGACAGAGACACAGGCAGAGACACAGACAGAGACACAGACAGAGACACAGACACAGACAGAGACACAGGCAGAGACACAGACAGAGACAGAGACACAGACAGAGACACAGACAGAGACACAGACAGAGACACAGACAGAGACACAGACACAGAGACACAGACAGAGACACAGACAGAGACACAGACAGAGACACAGACAGAGACACAGACGCAGACAGAGACACAGACAGAGACACAGACACAGACAGAGACACAGACATACGCAGACAGAGACAGACACAGACACAGACAGAGACACAGACAGAGACACAGGCAGAGACAGAGACACAGACAGAGACACAGACAGAGACACAGACAGAGACACAGACAGAGACACAGACAGAGACAGAGACACAGACAGAGACACAGACACAGACAGAGATACAGACAGAGATACAGACAGAGACACAGACGCAGACACAGACAGAGACAGAGACACAGGCAGAGACACAGACAGAGACACAGAGACACAGACAGAGACACAGACACAGACAGAGATACAGACACAGACACAGACGGAGACACAGACAGAGAGACAGAGACACAGACGGAGACACAGACAGAGGCACAGACACAGACAGAGACACAGACAGAGACACAGACGCAGACAGAGACACAGACAGAGACAGAGATACAGAAACAGAGACAGAGACAGAGACACAGACAGAGACAGAGATACAGAGACAGACAGAGATACAGAGACAGACAGAGACACAGAGACAGACAGACAGAGAGACAGGCTCTCACTCTGCAGCCAACACACACACACTACTGTAACACAAACACACACATACACACGCTCACACTCGCACACACTCACACACACACACGCACACACACACAACGGTAACACACATTCACACGCACACACACACACACACACTACTGTAACACACACTCACACTCACACACACACACACACACTACTGTAACACACACTCACACACTCACACACACACACACAGACACTACTGTAACACACACTCACACTCACACACACACACACAC
Organism: Plectropomus leopardus; assembly: GCF_026936395.1. Classification (NCBI taxonomy): domain Eukaryota; kingdom Metazoa; phylum Chordata; class Actinopteri; order Perciformes; family Serranidae; genus Plectropomus; species Plectropomus leopardus. The sequence continues at coordinate 37,896,004 of NC_142185.1, read as the reverse complement.
ACACTCTACTGTAACACACACTCACACACACAGAGGGAGGTGTAGCGTGTCTCAGTGGGTCAGTAACACGAGTTTTTCTTCATGTGAGTTTCTGATATTTTAAACAGCAGATCTTCAGACCAGCCTACAGTCAGTAACTGTGTGAGTACTTGTACTTACACTACTGCCGTACTGCAGCCTGTTCTGACACACACATGTAGTATGTAGGAGGAAACATGATGTGAAGGTGGAGGACAAACTGTCAGAGGTGATCCAGACTACACCAGGACGCCATGTGACCTGCTGTCCGTGTGGAAACGTGACGTCACGCTGCTTTTCTGCTTTAAAAAACACGCCTCATGTTGTTCATACATGTGTCAGTACATACATGTACCAGTACACACTGCACCAGCAACAGTACTGAAAATACTGATGGGACGAGTCACAGCGTGTACTGCAGGCTCTAAACTATAAACGCAGTACTGCCATGCTGGCATGTTGATGTATGAATGAATGTTGAATCTGCATGTATGATGTTGTGTGATGGTGGTGTGTTGTTGGTGTGTTGTCAGGTAATGTTTATGAGTTGTTGGTGTGATGTCAGTGTGTTGTTGGCGTGTGGTCAGTGTGTTGTTGGCGTGATGTCAGTGTGTTGTTGGCGTGTGGTCAGTGTGTTGTTGGCGTGTGGTCAGTGTGTTGTTGGCGTGTGGTCAGTGTGTTGTTGGCATGATGTCAGTGTGTTGTTGGCGTGATGTCAGTGTGCTGTTGGCGTGATGTCGGTGTGTTGTTGACGTGATGTCAGTGTGTTGGCGTGTGGTCAATGTGTTGTTGGCGTGTGGTCAGTGTGTTGTTGGTGTGATGTCAGTGTGTTGTTGGCGTGATGTCAGTGTGCTGTTGGCGTGATGTCGGTGTGTTGTTGACGTGATGTCAGTGTGTTGGCGTGTGGTCAATGTGTTGTTGGCGTGTGGTCAGTGTGTTGTTGGCGTGTGGTCAGTGTGTTGTTGACGTGTAGTCAGTGTGTTTGTGTGATGTCAGTGTGATGTTGGCGTGATGTCAGTGTGTTGTTGGTGTGATATCAGTGTGTTGTTGGCGTGTGGTCAGTGTGTTGTTGGTGTGATATCAGTGTGTTGTTGGCGTGTGGTCAGTGTGTTGTTGGTGTGATATCAGTGTGTTGTTGGCGTGATGTCAGTGTGTTGTTGGCGTGTGGTCAGTGTGTTGTTGGCGTGTAGTCAGTGTGTTGTTGGCGTGTGGTCAGTGTGTTGTTGGCGTGAGGTCAGTGTGCTGTTGGCGTGATGTCAGTGTGTTGTTGACATGTAGTCAGTGTGTTGGTGTGATGTCAGTGTGTTGTTGGCGTGATGTCAGTGTGTTGTTGGTGTGATATCAGTGTGTGGTTGGCGTGTGGTCAGTGTGTTGTTGGTGTGATATCAGTGTGTTGTTGGCGTGATGTCAGTGTGTTGTTGACATGTAGTCAGTGTGTTTGTGTGATGTCAGTGTGTGTGTTTGTTGTGATGTCAGTGTGTTGTTGGTGTGATATCAGTGTGTTGTTGGCGTGTGGTCAGTGTGTTGTTGGTGTGATATCAGTGTGTTGTTGGCGTGATGTCAGTGTGTTGTTGGCGTGTGGTCAGTGTGTTGTTGGTGTGATATCAGTGTGTTGTTGGCGTGATGTCAGTGTGTTGCTGGTGTGATATCAGTGTTGTTGGCGTGTGGTCAGTGTGTTGTTGGTGTGATATCAGTGTGTCGTTGGCGTGATGTCAGTGTGTTGTTGGCGTGATGTCAGTGTGTTGTTGGCGTGATGTCAGTGTGTTGTTGGCGTGTGGTCAGCGTGTTGTTGGCGTGTGGTCAGCGTGTTGTTTGCGTGTAGTCAGTGTGTTGTTGGTGTGATATCAGTGTTGTTGGTGTGTGGTCAATGTGTTGTTGGCGTGTGGTCAGTGTGTTGTTGGCGTGATGTCAGTGTGTTGTTGGCGTGATGTCAGTGTGTTGTTGGCGTGTGGTCAGTGTGTTGTTGGTGTGATATCAGTGTGTTGTTGGCGTGATGTCGGTGTGTTGTTGGCGTGATGTCAGTGTGTTGTTGGAGTGATGTCAGTGTGTTGTTGGCATGTGGTCAGTGTGTTGTTGGAGTGATGTCAGTGTGTTGTTGGCGTGTGGTCAGTGTGTTGTTGGCGTGTGGTCAGTGTGTTGTTGGCGTGTGGTCAGTGATTTGTTGGTGTGATATCAGTGTGTTGTTGGTGTGTGGTCAGTGTGTTGTTGGTGTGATATCAGTGTGTTGTTGGTGTGATGTCAGTGTGTTGTTGGTGTGTGGTCAGTGTGTTGTTGGCGTGTGGTCAGTGTGTTGTTGGCGTGATGTCAGTGTGTTGTTGGCGTGTGGTCAGTGTGCTGTTGGCGTGATGTCAGTGTGCTGTTGGTGTGTTGTTGGCGTGATGTCTGTGTTGTTGGAGTGATGTCAGTGTGTTGTTGGCGTGTGGTCAGTGTGTTGTTGGCGTGATGTCAGTGTGTTGTTGGCGTGATGTCAGTGTGTTGGTGTGATATCAGTGTGTTGTTGGTGTGATATCAGTGTGTTGTTGGCGTGTGGTCAGTGTGTTGTTGGCGTGTGGTCAGTGTGTTGTTGGCGTGTGGTCAGTGTGTTGTTGGTGTGATATCAGTGTGTTGTTGGCGTGATGTCAGTGTGTTGTTGGCGTGATGTCAGTGTGTTGTTGGAGTGATGTCAGTGTGTTGTTGGCGTGTGGTCAGTGTGTTGTTGGCGTGTGGTCAGTGTGTTGTTGGCGTGTGGTCAATGTGTTGTTGGCGTGATGTCAGTGTGTTGTTGGCGTGATGTCAGTGTGTTGTTGGCGTGATGTCAGTGTGTTGTTGGCGTGTGGTCAGTGTGTTGTTGGTGTGATGTCAGTGTGTTGTTGGTGTGATGTCAGTGTGTTGTTGGCGTGTGGTCAGTGTGTTGTTGGCGTGTGGTCAGTGTGTTGTTGGCGTGATGTCAGTGTGTTGTTGGAGTGATGTCAGTGTGTTGTTGGCGTGTGGTCAGTGTGTTGTTGGCGTGATGTCAGTGTGTTGTTGGCGTGTGGTCAGTGTGTTGTTGGCGTGTAGTCAGTGTGTTGTTGGCGTGATGTCAGTGTGCTGCTGGCGTGATGTCGGTGTGTTGTTGACGTGATGTCAGTGTGTTGGCGTGTGGTCAATGTGTTGTTGGCGTGTGGTCAGTGTGTTGTTGGCGTGATGTCAGTGTGTTGTTGACATGTAGTTAGTGTGTTTGTGTGATGTCAGTGTGTTGTTGGCGTGATGTCAGTGTGTTGTTGGCGTGTGGTCAGTGTGTTGTTGGTGTGATATCAGTGTGTTGTTGGCGTGTGGTCAGTGTGTTGTTGGCGTGATGTCAGTGTGTTGTTGGCGTGATGTCAGTGTGTTGTTGGCGTGATGTCAGTGTGTTGTTGGCGTGATGTCAGTGTGTTGTTGGTGTGATGTCAGTGTGTTGTTGGTGTGATATCAGTGTGTGGTCAATGTGTTGTTGGCGTGTGGTCAGTGTGTTGTTGGTGTGATATCAGTGTGTTGTTGGCGTGTGGTCAGTGTGTTGTTGGTGTGATATCAGTGTGTTGATGGCGTGTGGTCAGTGTGTTGTTGGTGTGATGTCAGTGTGTTGTTGGTGTGTGGTCAGTGTGTTGTTGGCGTGTGGTCAGTGTGTTGTTGGCGTGTGGTCAGTGTGTTGTTGGCGTGATGTCAGTGTGTTGTTGGCATGTGGTCAGTGTGTTGTTGACGTGTAGTCAGTGTGTTGTTGGAGTGATGTCAGTGTGTTGTTGGCGTGTGGTCAGTGTGTTGTTGACGTGTAGTCAGTGTGTTGTTGGCGTGATGTCGGTGTGTTGTTGACGTGATGTCAGTGTGTTGGCGTGTGGTCAGTGTGTTGTTGGCGTGTGGTCAGTGTGTTGTTGGCGTGATGTCGGTGTGTTGTTGGCGTGATGTCAGTGTGTTGTTGGAGTGATGTCAGTGTGTTGTTGGCGTGTGGTCAGTGTGTTGTTGGCGTGTGGTTAGTGTGTTGTTGGCGTGTGGTCAGTGTGTTGTTGGTGTGATATCAGTGTGTTGTTGGCGTGATGTCAGTGTGTTGTTGGCGTGATGTCAGTGTGTTGTTGGCGTGTGGTCAGTGTGTTGTTGGTGTGATATCAGTGTGTTGTTGGTGTGATGTCAGTGTGTTGGTGTGTGGTCAGTGTGTTGTTGGCGTGATGTCAGTGTGTTGTTGACATGATGTCAGTGTGTTGTTGGAGTGATGTCAGTGTGTTGTTGGCGTGTGGTCAGTGTGTTGTTGGAGTGATGTCAGTGTGTTGTTGGCGTGTGGTCAGTGTGTTGTTGACGTGTAGTCAGTGTGTTGTTGGCGTGATGTCAGTGTGCTGTTGGCGTGATGTCGGTGTGTTGTTGACGTGATGTCAGTGTGTTGGCGTGTGGTCAATGTGTTGTTGGCGTGTGGTCAGTGTGTTGTTGGCGTGATGTCAGTGTGTTGTTGACATGTAGTTAGTGTGTTGGTGTGATGTCAGTGTGTTGTTGGCGTGATGTCAGTGTGTTGTTGGCGTGTGGTCAGTGTGTTGTTGGTGTGATATCAGTGTGTTGTTGGCGTGTGGTCAGTGTGTTGTTGGCGTGATGTCAGTGTGTTGTTGGCGTGATGTCAGTGTGTTGTTGGCGTGTGGTCAGTGTGTTGTTGGTGTGATATCAGTGTGTTGTTGGCGTGATGTCAGTGTGTGGTCAGTGTGTTGTTGGCGTGTGGTCAGTGTGTTGTTGGCGTGTAGTCAGTGTGTTGTTGGCGTGTGGTCAATGTGTTGTTGGTGTGGTGTCAGTGTGTTGTTGGCGTGTGGTCAGTGTGTTGTTGGTGTGTTGTCAGTGTGTTGTTGGTGTGTGGTCAGTGTGTTGTTGGCGTGTTGTCAGTGTGTTGTTGGCGTGATGTCAGTGTGTTGTTGGCATGTGGTCAGTGTGTTGTTGACGTGTAGTCAGTGTGTTGTTGGAGTGATGTCAGTGTGTTGTTGGCGTGTGGTCAGTGTGTTGTTGACGTGTAGTCAGTGTGTTGTTGGCGTGATGTCAGTGTGCTGTTGGCGTGATGTCGGTGTGTTGTTGACGTGATGTCAGTGTGCTGTTGGCGTGTGGTCATTGTGTTGTTGGCGTGTGGTCAGTGTGTTGTTGGCGTGATGTCAGTGTGTTGTTGGCGTGATGTCAGTGTGTTGTTGGTGTGATATCAGTGTGTTGTTGGCGTGATGTCAGTGTGTTGTTGGCGTGATGTCAGTGTGTTGTTGGCGTGATGTCTGTGTTGTTGGAGTGATGTCAGTGTGTTGTTGGCGTGTGGTCAGTGTGTTGTTGGCGTGTGGTCAGTGTGTTGTTGGCGTGATGTCAGTGTGTTGTTGGCGTGTGGTCAGTGTGTTGTTGGTGTGATATCAGTGTGTTGTTGGTGTGATATCAGTGTGTTGTTGGTGTGTAGTCAGTGTGTTGTTGGCGTGTGGTCAGTGTGTTGTTGGCGTGTGGTCAGTGTGTTGTTGGCATGATGTCAGTGTGTTGTTGGCGTGATGTCAGTGTGTTGTTGGCGTGTGGTCAGTGTGTTGTTGGCGTGTAGTCAGTGTGTTGTTGCCGTGATGTCAGTGTGTGTTGTTGACGTGTAGTCAGTGTGTTGTTGGCGTGTGGTCAATGTGTTGTTGGCGTGTGGTCAGTGTGTTGTTGACATGTAGTCAGTGTGTTTGTGTGATGTCAGTGTATTGTTGGCGTGATGTCAGTGTGTTGTTGGTGTGATATCAGTGTGTTGTTGGCGTGTGGTCAGTGTGTTGTTGGTGTGATGTCAGTGTGTTGTTGGCGTGTGGTCAATGTGTTGTTGGTGTGATATCAGTGTGTTGTTGGCGTGATGTCAGTGTGTTGTTGGCGTGATGTCAGTGTGTTGTTGACGTGATGTCAGTGTGTTGTTGATGTGTAGTCAGTGTGTTGTTGGCGTGTGGTCAGTGTGTTGTTGGCGTGATGTCAATGTGTTGCTGGTGTGTAGTCAGTGTGTTGTTGGCGTGATGTCAGTGTGTTGTTGGTGTGTGGTCAGTGTGTCGTTGGCATGTGGTCAGTGTGTTGTTGGCGTGTGGTCAGCGTGTTGTTTGCGTGTAGTCAGTGTGTTTGCGTGATGTCAGTGTGTTGTTGGTGTGATATCAGTGTTGTTGGCGTGTGGTCAATGTGTTGTTGGCGTGTGGTCAGTGTGTTGTTGGCGTGATGTCAGTGTGTTGTTGGCGTGTGGTCAGTGTGTTGTTGGTGTGATATCAGTGTGTTGTTGGCGTGATGTCAGTGTGTTGTTGGTGTGATGTCAGTGTGTTGTTGGCGTGATGTCAGTGTGTTGTTGGCGTGTGGTCAGTGTGTTGTTGGCGTGTGGTTAGTGTGTTGTTGGCGTGTGGTCAGTGTGTTGGTGTGGTGTCAGTGGGGTGTTGGCATGTGGTCAGTGTGTTGTTGGTGTGATATCAGTGTGTTGTTGGCGTGATGTCAATGTGTTGCTGGTGTGTAGTCAGTGTGTTGTTGGCGTGATGTCAGTGTGTTGTTGGTGTGTGGTCAGTGTGTCGTTGGCATGTGGTCAGTGTGTTGTTGGCGTGTGGTCAGCGTGTTGTTTGCGTGTAGTCAGTGTGTTTGCGTGATGTCAGTGTGTTGTTGGTGTGATATCAGTGTTGTTGGCGTGTGGTCAATGTGTTGTTGGCGTGTGGTCAGTGTGTTGTTGGTGTGATATCAGTGTGTTGTTGGAGTGATGTCAGTGTGTTGTTGGCGTGTGGTCAGTGTTTTGTTGGAGTGATGTCAAAAGTTGTTGGCGGTGGTCAGTGTGTTGTTGGCGGTGGTTAGTGTGTTGTTGGCGTGATGTCAGTGTGTTGTTGGCGGTGGTCAGTGTGTGTGTTGTTGGCGTGTTGTCAGTGTGTTGTTGGTGTGATGTCAGTGTGTTGTTGGCGTGTGGTCAGTGTGTTGTTGGCATGTGGTTAGTGTGTTGTTGGTGTGATATCAGTGTTGTTGGCGTGTGGTCAATGTGTTGTTGGTGTGATATCAGTGTGTTGTTGGCGTGTAGTCAGTGTGTTGTTGGCGTGTGGTCAGTGTGTGGAGGCGTACCCTGGTCCCTGATGAGATGAGGTCATGTGATTAGAGCTTATATGAGCGGAGCAGAATCTTTAATAAATCTTTGAGTTGTTGATTAAAGTTTAATCATAAAGTCACTTTGACTTTAAGAAGATTAAAGATCAAAAGAACATCACTCTGTTGTTCTGCTGATTCTGGGGAGGAGAGAGGAGGAGGAGGAGAGAGAGGAGAGAGGGAGGAGGAGGAGGAGAGAGAGGAGGAGGAGAGAGAGAGGAGAGAGGGAGGAGGAGGAGGAGAGAGAGAGGAGGAGAGAGAGAGGAGAGAGGGAGGAGAGAGAGAGGAGGAGGAGAGAGAGAGAGAGGAGGAGAGGAGGAGAGAGAGGAGAGAGAGAGGAGAGGAGAGAGAGAGAGGGAGAGAGGGAGGAGAGAGAGGGAGAGAGGGGAGGAGGAGGAGAGAGAGAGAGGAGAGAGAGGAGAGAGGGAGGAGGAGAGGAGAGAGAGGAGGAGAGAGAGAGGAGGAGGAGAGAGAGAGGAGGAGAGAGGAAGAGGAGAAGGAGAGAGAGGAGAGAGAGAGGAGGAGGAGAGAGAGAGGAGGAGAGAGGGAGGAGAGAGGGAGGAGAGAGGAGGAGGAGAGAGGAGAGAGGGAGGAGAGAGGAGGAGGAGAGAGGAGAGAGGGGGAGAGAGGGGGGAGAGGGGAGGAGAGAGAGGGAGAGGGAGGGGAGAGAGGAGAGGAGGAGAGAGAGGAGGAGAGAGGAGGGGGGGAGAGAGAGGGGAGGAGAGAGGAGGAGGAGGAGAGAGAGAGGAGAGAGGGAGGAGAGAGGAGGAGGAGGAGAGAGGAGAGAGGAGGAGAGAGGGGAGGGAGAGAGGAGAGGAGGAGGAGAGAGAGGAGGAGAGAGGAGAGAGGGAGGAGAGAGAGAGGAGGAGAGAGAAGGGAAGAGAGGAGAGAGAGAGAGAGAGGAGGGAGAGGGGAGGAGAGAGGGGGAGGAGAGAGAGAGGAGGGGAGAGAGGGGAGAGAGGGAGGAGAGAGGAGGAGGAGAGAGAGGAGAGAGGGAGGAGGAGAGAGGAGGAGGAGGGAGAGAGGAGGGGGGAGAGGAGAGAGAGAGAGAGGAGAGAGGAGAGGAGAGAGAGAGGAGAGAGAGAGGAGGAGAGGAGAGAGGAGAGAGGAGAGAGAGAGAGAGAGGAGGAGAGAGGAGGAGAGGGGAGGAGGAGAGAGAGAGGAGGAGGAGGAGGAGGAGGAGGAGGAGAGAGAGGAGGAGGGAGGAGAGGAGCGGGAGGAGAGAGAGGAGGAGGAGAGGTGAGGAGAGAGGGAGAGAGAGAGGAGAGAGAGAGGAGAGAGGGAGAGAGAGGAGGAGGAGAGAGGAGAGAGGAGGAGAGAGAGGAGGAGGAGAGAGGGTGGAGAGAGGAGAGGGAAGAGGAGAGAGAGGAGGAGAGAGGAGAGAGAGGAGGAGAGAGAGAGGAGGAGGGAGGAGAGGAGAGGGAGGAGGAGAGAGGAGAGAGAGGAGGAGGAGAGAGGGTGGAGAGAGGAGAGGGAAGAGGAGAGAGAGGAGGAGAGAGGAGAGAGAGGAGGAGAGAGAGGAGGAGAGAGAGGAGGACTCTGACCTTCAGTCTCTCTTCAGTGTTTTGCAGTTTTTCTTTCAGTTTTATTTTTGGTTTTATTAAACTGATTTGATGTGATTTAACTTTTTCATATTTTAAAGTTTTATGTGAAAGGGTTAAACATTTTTAACCTTTTTTTTTTAGTAAAAAAACGTTTCACTCCAACAAAGTCAAACAGAAAAAATATCACACAAGAACCTGGTGGAGTTTTAATAATAATAATGATGATAATAATAATAATAATAATGATAATATCATTTACAACTACATAATTAAAAACGTTTGATTATGTTTCATGATATTTAACAGCTGATCATATTTCCTCTTTTGTGAATGGTTTGATTTTTCTCTGTCACTGAGAATCTGCTCGCCGCCTCTTGGTTCCTCCTCTTGGTTCCTCCTCTTGGTTCCTCTTCGCGGTTCCTCTTCGCTGTTCCTCTTCATTGTTCCTCTTTGCTGTTCCTCTTCGCGGTTCCTCTTCGCGGTTCCTCTTCGTTGTTCCTCTTCGCTGTTCCTCTTCGCTGTTCCTCTTCGTTGTTCCTCTTCGCGGTTCCTCTTCGCTGTTCCTCTTCGTTGTTCCTCTTCCTTGTTCCTCTTCATGTTCCTCTTCGTTGTTCCTATTTCGCGGTTCCTCTTCGTTGTTCCTCTTCGCTGTTCCTCTTCGCGGTTCCTCTTCGTTGTTCCTCTTCGCGGTTCCTCTTCGTTGTTCCTATTTCGCGGTTCTTCTTCGTTGTTCCTCTTCGCGGTTCCTCTTCGCGGTTCCTCTTCGTTGTTCCTCTTCGCGGTTCCTCTTCGCTGTTCCTCTTCGTTGTTCCTCTTCGCGGTTCCTCTTCGCGGTTCCTCTTCGTTGTTCCTATTTCGCGGTTCCTCTTCGTTGTTCCTCTTCGCTGTTCCTCTTCGCGGTTCCTCTTCGTTGTTCCTCTTCGCGGTTCCTCTTCGTTGTTCCTATTTCGTGGTTCCTCTTCGTTGTTCCTCTTCGCGGTTCCTCTTCGTTGTTCCTCTTCGCGGTTCCTCTTCGCTGTTCCTCTTCGTTGTTCCTCTTCGCGGTTCCTCTTCGCAGTTCCTCTTCGTTGTCCCTATTTCGCGGTTCCTCTTCGTTGTTCCTCTTCGCTGTTCCTCTTCGCGGTTCCTCTTCGTTGTTCCTCTTCGCGGTTCCTCTTCGTTGTTCCTCTTTCGCGGTTCTTCTTCGTTGTTCCTCTTCGCGGTTCCTCTTCGTTGTTCCTCTTCGCGGTTCCTCTTTGCTGTTCCTCTTCGTTGTTCCTCTTCGCGGTTCCTCTTCGCGGTTCCTCTTCGTTGTTCCTATTTCGCGGTTCCTCTTCGTTGTTCCTCTTCGCTGTTCCTCTTCGCGGTTCCTCTTCGTGGTTCCTCTTCGTTGTTCCTCTTCGCGGTTCCTCTTCGTTGTTCCTATTTCGCGGTTCTTCTTCGTTGTTCCTCTTCGCGGTTCCTCTTCGCGGTTCCTCTTCGCGGTTCCTCTTCGTTGTTCCTCTTCGCGGTTCCTCTTCGTGGTGTTTGGACCCTGACAGTTCAGCAGCATGTGTTTTCACTCTGGTGTAAATCTGTTTTTCTGTGTGTGTTTTCGTTCCGTCAGAATAAAGTGAACAAACAGTGAGAGCTGAAGCAGCTGAGAGCAGAAATCTGCAGAAATCTTCTCCGGTAATAAAAGCAGTGAGATCACATCTGTTGGCGCTCGGCGAGGCGCCGTGCTTCAGCTGCACTAAACCCTTTTTGACTTTAGTTTGAGTTTGTTTATGACAGAACTTTTAGGTCCCAAACATTTTTCTCTTGATTTTTTCCTTTTTATTTATTTATTTGTTTATTTATTTATTTATTGTTCCTTCAGACTACACTGAACAAACACACACACACACACACACACACACACAGAGGATCACACACACAGATACACACAGATACACACACACACAGATATGTACACAGAGGATCACACAGATACACACAGATACACACACACAGATACACACAGATACACACACACAGATATGTACACAGAGGATCACACACACACACAGATACATGCACACACACACACACACACACACACACACACACACACACACCATTTCTTCTGTTCAGGTTCAGTTCCCTGACAGGTCCATGGGTTCCCTGACAGGTGACATTAAGGTGACCTGTGTGTGTCAGTGTTTGTGTCTCTCGTTTGAAACTAAGAGAGCCGCAGACAGCTGAGGCGGCTGCTCCTCGCCATGACTCAATGAGTGGCGAGGAGCGGCGGTGGGGTGAGGCGGTGAAGCGGTGCGGTGGGGCCTGTTCTCCTCACAGGGGGAACTAATTTCTTGAGCTGGCGGTGGAGGAAGACTCCATTAAAGGGCATATTTAAGCACATTTGCAATCCTAAGAAGAAGGTAACGGTATCGGAGTTGGCGGCGGCTCGAGGAGAGTCTTTCATGTCGTGTCCACAGGACAAACGCACATCAAAGGCAGAGGACGTCCTCGCTAAATGAGGACTTGTGGATTAGAGAGACGGACGGGCAGGTGGCCCCCAGACCGTCCTCTGCGGCACGTCTGCCGGGCACGCCGCCTCGCTGAGCTCGCTCCAACCGCCACCTCGCTGAGTGCCATGCTATCGGTGCTCGCCATGCAAATTAAATCCGAGAGGGGGGGGGCTTTGAATTCCTGCAGGAGGGAGATTCTCCTCTGCCTCCCCCCTCTGCTGCCTCTGTTATCAGCCCAGTGCTGGGGGAGACGCAGAGGGAGGAGGGGGAGTATCTGTGTGCAGAAGTAGCACCTCCCCCTCCTGCTGGATGAGCACAGAGGCTGCAGGCGGGAGCTCTGCACCTGACAGTCCCAGCGCAGGGCACAGGAGGCTCCTGTGTTTGAACATGTGAACGTCATGTTGAGGTCATGAGCCAACCTCTGACCTCTGACCTTTCAGATATAATCATAGAATCAGCTTCCTGCTCGCTCGAGGTGATGCGCCGCTCCTCTAATTATCGCTCAGCCCGTCACTCAGATTTCACTCCGCTCCGCTCAACCCGCTCAAACCGCTTGACCCGCTCAAACCACTCATACCCCCTCAACCCGCTCAACCCCCTCAACCCACTCAACCCGCTCGAACCACTCCGCTCCAGGAAAATTAAATTAAAGGAGCGGTCTGTGAAATCATCTCTGAATCTTTCCCATGATGCTCTGTGTCTCAGCAGGTGATGGTGGCTGTCTTCCAGCTGGATGACTCCGTGTGATGGGGGTCTCCTCCGGTCTCACATCTATTAATCCGGATCGGTGTGATGCTGCGGGGGGCCCAGGGGTCCGGAGCCCGGCTGTCTCCACCAGGTAAACATTAGCATAGTAATTATCCGGGTTAATTTGGCAAATTAGCGGCATGTTGTTGTTTCCTGTGTGGCCCCCGGAGGAGCAGCTGCTCCTGTAGCGGGGCCAGGAGGAGGTCCACCAGGAGCCCACTGTTCAGGACTCGCAGGATAAGCGGAACTGGATTAATCCCCCTTACATCTTGCACTGCTCCTCATACTCCTGCTGCTCCTCATGCTCCTCCTGCTGCTCCTCATGCTCGTCATACTCCTGCTGCTCCTCGTGCTCCTCCTGCTGCTCCTCATGCTCGTCATACTCCTGCTGCTCCTCGTGCTCCTCCTGCTGCTCCTCATGCTCGTCATACTCCTGCTGCTCCTCGTGCTCCTCCTGCTCCTCCTGCTGCTCCTGCTCGTGCACTCATTGCGGTGCATTTGAGCTCTGTGCAAATAATAACTATAGTCATTTATGATCACGGTGTTCTGCATTCATTCATCTGTTTGATTTGTTCTCTCAGTTCATCAGAGTGACATCACTACCCAGAGGACCAATGAGAGGTCAGGACTCAGAGGACCAATCAGAGTTCATGTTCATCTGACCTGTGAGTGTCTCTCCTCTCTGTCTTTACTGTCACACCTGAGACCATGTGACCGTGACATCGTACAGCAGGTTAACGAGTGTAACGTATCGAGGTGATGACATCATCGTGTGTGTGTGTGTGTGTGATTGGCTGGTGACTGAACTCTGATGTGGGGGCGGCTGTGGCCCAGAGGTAGAGCGGGTCGTCCTCTAATCGGAAGGTTCGATCCCCAGCTCTTCGGGGCAATGTGCTGAAGTGTCCTTGGGCAGGATACTGAACTCCGAATTGCTCCCGATGCCGCGTCATCGGAGCGCGAGCGCGTGTGAATGATCATTGAGTAGCAGGTGGCACCGTGTACTGTAGCCTCGGCCACCGGTGTGTGAGTGTGTGAATGTGACAGTGTAGTGTGAGACTGCTTTGAGTGGTCAATAAGACTAGAAAAGAGCCATACAAGTTCAGTCCATTTACCATTTGATGTTTGTTCATCACACACACACAAACACACACACACACACACTGATTCTCACATTTCTCCTGATAATGAGCCGTATTTTCCCTTGTTGTGTGGTGTCCTCGGTTACCATGGAGACGCAGTCATGTGACTCTGAAAGTGGGCCACGAGGCGACAACAGAGACCGCCACTCAGCTTTTATCCCCGTTCGTTTCTTCTGACAAAACACACAGTCACTTCACTGAGAGCACGGAGCGCTCGCACTGGTCTCAACACAAACACCACATATTTTTAAAAATAAATGTTTTAAAGAAAGAAAAAAACACCTGACTATTTTATTGAGAAAAAAACCACACCAGCAATTTAAAAAAAAATCACCAAAACTTTCAGTTCAATTGCCAGAAATGTTTTTGTTTATAAATTGCCCCCCAAAAATGAGAGTTTGATTCCCCCTCAGCCCTTTGCTGCATGTGCCGCCCAGCCCGTTCATACTGCACTGTTCTGACTAATAAAGGCCAAAAAGGCAAAAATAATTTCAAAAATCTTAAAAAGAACCACAAAGTTACCAAAAAATCTTCGAGAAAAAAAAATCACTAAACTAGTCGACAGTTTTTGTCTGCAGTCTCTCACACGTTTTCTTCTGTCCGACAGGGAGCTAATGTTCTTTATTTTCTTCTTTTTTATTTTCTTCATTTTCTTTATTTTCTTTTTTATTTTCTTCATTTTCTTTATTTTCTTCTTTTTTATTTTCTTCATTTTCTTTGTTTTCTTCTTTATTTATCTTCTTCCTCTCTGACTCCGTGAGACGAGTCGGTCGAGCAAACTGTTTGAAATGCAAAAACATTTCCAGTTTCTATATTTCATCAAGGAGCCGTTCATGTTTAATAAATCACAGACGCCGTCCTCCCAGACTTTGTTCTTCATGAAGCAAAAAGATCATTTAAAATCTTAATCCGACCTGCAGGATGTTTGCGGGGGGCGGTGTGTTTGTAAAGGGATTAACCCTTCGACAGCGGCTGTGTCACTGACGCGTGTCACAGACACCAGCCCACACCGCGGTGCTCAGCGTTCAGCGCCGAGACCAAAGCTTTCGTGAAAAAAAAGTAAAAAAGACAAATTTTCTTCCTTTAAAATTGCTCAAAACTATCGAAGGAAAAAAACACAGAAATCTTTTCTTTAAAAATTTTTGAAGAAAATGAATCTCCGAAATGTTTCCTGTTCCGTACAAATCACCAGAAACTATAAAAACGAATTATTCGAGCCTGTTTTTCTGTAGTTTTTTCGAGCGTCTGCTTTTGGTTTTCTCAGTGGTGTCTTGTTCGCCCCTTTGGGCTGGGCACATCGTTTATGCGTGACACGATGATAAAATGACATCAGTCTATTCTGAAACCATCCGCAGTTTGCCGACTTTTACGGCCACCGCTCTCCTTCTCTGAGCTAGCAGCTAACGGCTAACAGGCTCGCTCGCGTTTCTCCGGCTTGACGTGTCACACTGACCTCGTCACGGCGCCAGTGACGTGTCAGCTGACCTGTTTTCAGCTCTGTGTGACTCAGCAGATTCTTTCAAACATTTCTGAAATTAATGACGGCGTCTCCACCATCTGTCCATCTGTCCCCTCTGAGCTGAGGGGCACCACAATATGTCTCCTTCCCCCCAACGGCTAAAGTGATGAATCAATCATGTCCTCTGAGACACCGTCTCCACGTCTCTGCTCACATTCCCTTAATGTCCCACAGTGTCCTCTGTCCCTCCAAGACACCAACACTGTTCCCACAGTGTCCTCTGTCTCACCTGTGTTCAGGTGGTCACAGAAGTGTTGAGGACATTGTGTGTGTGTGGCGGCGTTGAGTGAGTGCTCCTGCAGCTCCATGAGCAGATGGTAGCGTGCTCGGCGGCGTGCTCGGTGGCCCGGCAGCGTGCTCGGCGGCGTGCTCGGCGGCGTGCTCGGTGGCTCGGCGGCGGCTGCAGGTGGCAGCTGTTTGGCTGCCAAACCTCGGCAGTTTGTTCCAGATGGAGCGTCACGTTCAGGGACCGCGAGGACGCCCCGACCTCCTGCTGGGTTAGGGTTTATTTTTATAGAATCAGAACATTTTTGGGGGGGGCACCGGGGGGCCTGTCAGGGGCCACATTTGGCCCGCGGGCCGTAAGTTGAGTACTAGTGGTGTCCTGTCTGTCCATCAGTCTCATTGTCATCAACGCAACATCTGAAAAACACCTGTGGACAATATGTGTGGCACAAATATCCACCTGGACACTCAGAGGAAGACAGAGAGAGAGAGACACAGAGACAGAGAGACACACACAGAGAGAGACAGACAGAGACACAGAGACGCACAGAGACAGTGAGAGACTCACAGAGACACACACAGAGAGAGACAGACAGAGACAAACAGAAAGAGACAGAGACAGACAGAGACAGAGACACACAGAGAGAGAGATAGAGAAAAACAGACAGAGACAGAGAGACAGACAGAGACAGAGAGACACACAGAGACAGAGAGACACACACAGAGAGAGACAGACAGAGACACAGAGACGCACAGAGACAGTGAGAGACTCACAGAGACACACACAGAGAGAGACAGACAGAGACAAACAGAAAGAGACAGAGACAGACAGAGACAGAGACACACAGAGAGAGAGATAGAGAAAGACAGAGAGACAGACAGAGACAGAGAGACACACAGAGACAGAGAGACACACACAGAGAGAGACAGACAGAGACACAGAGACGCACAGAGACAGTGAGAGACTCACAGAGACACACACAGAGAGAGACAGACAGAGACAAACAGAAAGAGACAGAGACACAGAGAGAGAGACAGAAAAACAGACAGAGACAGAGAGACACACAGAGACAGAGGGACACACAGAGACAGAGAGAGAGACAGACAGAGTAATGTTGAGTCAGGTCTGGTGTCAGCTGTCCTCAGATTGACGGCGGTGGCGGTCGTCCTCTCAGCTGACCTGAGATCAGCAGTCTCCGTCCCTCATGAGGCGGCAGGAAGTGACCTCAGCGCCTGGCCCCTGTCCATGCCACCGTCCACGCTGAAGGGCCATCTGGTTAAAGCTGCGTCCCCAGAGTCCCGCTCCACCGTCCGTCCCTCCATCAGCTGTCCTCTCAGTCAGCAGGCTGCGTCTCCCCTCAGACTGAAGAGAAGTGGAACACCCCCCCGGCTGCAACACCAACCTGTTTGTGTGTCTGCGTCCTCGTTGCCAGGACCCTCCGTCCGTCCAAAGATCCCTGCTGGTCCCACGGCCTCCAGGGGACGCTACCGGGACAATCTGTCCTGCTTCTCCCTCTGACGCCTCATCGTACACACAAAGCACACACAGAGGACACACTCTGTACACAGAGGACACACAAAGTACACACAGAGGACACACAAACAGAGGGCTTGTCTGAGGGCTTTTATTTTGAAACAGGATGATGACAGGTTGAGTGAGACAGGTGTCTGTGTCTCTGACGGATAAAGACATTGAAAGTCCAGTCAGAGGAGCTGAAGACTCAGTCTGACTGTCGAAGGTTTCAGAGTTTTCGTTGATTTTCACCGTCTGTTTCAGTGGACAGCAGCGCCGCTCACGCCGGCAGAGTGTCGGGACGTCCGTCCCGTTAGCTGCCGGCTCAGCCTCCTCCATGTTGAGAACCGTGTGCAGACAACTCGTATGTTTTTGTTTTTTTCACAGAGCTCTGTTAACCCTTCACTTCCCGCTCAGAGACTTTTCACAGTTCGGCTGCAGATGTTTGGTACGTAATGTACGTTGTGTGTGTGTACGTTATGTGTGTACGTTGTGTGTGTGTGTACGTTATGTGTGTGTACGTTATGTGTGTACGTTATGTGTGTACGTTGTGTGTGTGTACGTTATGTGTGTACGTTATGTGTGTGTACGTTATGTGTGTGTACGTTGTGTGTGTACGTTATGTGTGTGTACGTTATGTGTGTGTACGTTATGTGTGTACGTTATGTGTGTGTACGTTGTGTGTGTACGTTATGTGTGTGTACGTTATGTGTGTGTACGTTATGTGTGTACGTTGTGTGTGTACGTTATGTGTGTACATTATGATTGTATACGTTATGTGTGTGTACGTTGTGTGTGTACGTTATGTGTGTGTACGTTATGTGTGTGTACGTTATGTGTGTACGTTATGTGTGTGTACGTTGTGTGTGTACGTTATGTGTGTACGTTATGATTGTGTACGTTATGTGTGTACGTTGTGTGTGTACGTTATGTGTGTACATTATGATTGTGTACGCCATGTGTATGCGTGTGTGTGTACGTTGTGTGTACGTTATGTGTGTACGTTATGTGTGTGTACGTTATGTGTGTGTACGTTATGTGTGTACGTTGTGTGTGTGTGTACGTTATGTGTGTGTACGTTGTGTGTGTACGTTATGTGTGTGTACGTTATGTGTGTACGTTATGTGTGTGTACGTTATGTGTGTGTACGTTATGTGTGTGTACGTTATGTGTGTACGTTATGTGTGTACGTTATGTGTGTGTGTTATGTGTGTACGTTATGTGTGTACGTTATGGGTGTGTGTACGTTGTGTGTGTGTATGTTATGTGTGTATGTTATGTGTGTACGTTATGTGTGTGTACGTTATGTGTGTGTACGTTATGTGTGTACGTTATGTGTGTGTACGTTATGTGTGTGCGTTATGTGTGTACGTTATGTGTGTGTACGTTATGTGTGTGTACGTTGTGTGTACGTTGTGTGTACGTTGTGTGTGTGTACGTTATGTGTGTACGCCAGTGTGTATGCGCTATGATTGTGCACGCGTTATGTGTACGTTATGTGTGTGTTCTTTGTGTGTGTACGTTATGTGTGTACGTTATGTGTGTACGTTGTGTGTGTGTACGTTATGTGTGTATGGTATGTGTGTGTACGTTATGTGTGTGTACGTTATGTGTGTACGTTATGTGTGTACGTTGTGTGTGTGTACGTTATGTGTGTGTAGGTTATGATTGTGTACGTTATGTGTGTACGTTGTGTGTGTACGTTATGTGTGTACATTATGATTGCATGCGTTATGTGTGTATGCCAGTGTGTAATGCTATGTGTGTGCACGTTATGTGTACGTTATGTGTGTATCGCGTTGTGTGTGTACGTTATGTGTGTACGTTATGTGTGTACGTTATGTGTGTACGTTGTGTGTGTGTACGTTGTGTGTGTACGTTATGATTGTGTACGTTATGTGTGTACGTTGTGTGTGTGTACGTTATGTGTGTACATTATGTGTGTACGTTATGTGTGTGTACGTTGTGTGTGTGTACGTTATGTGTGTATGGTATGTGTGTGTACGTTATGTGTGTGTACGTTATGTGTGTGTACGTTATGTGTGTACGTTATGTGTGTGCGTTGTGTGTGTGTGTGTTATGTGTGCACGCCACGTGTGTATACGCCAGTGTATACGCCAGTGCACGCCAGTGTGCACGCTGTGTGTGTGTACGCTATGTGTGTGCACGCTATGTGTGCACGCTATGTGTGTGCATACGCCAGTGTAACGCCAGTGTGTATCGCCGTTGTGTACGCCAGTGTGTGTTATGTGTGTACGTTATGTGTGTATACGCCAGTGTATACGTTGTGTATGCCGTTGTGTGTGTGCACGCTATGTGTGTGCACTATGTGTACGCTATGTGTGCACGCTATGTGTGTACGTTATGTGTGTACGTTGTGTGTGTGTACGTTATGTGTGTGTACGTTATGTGTGTGTATGTTATGTGTGTGTATGTTATGTGTGTGTACGTTGTGTGTGTGTACGTTATGTGTGTGTACGTTGTGTGTGTACGTTGTGTGTGTGTGTGTTGTGTGTGTGTGCGTTATGTGTGTATGTTATGTGTGTGTGTTTTGTGTGTGTGTACGTTATGTGTGTGTACGTTATGTGTGTGTATGTTATGTGTGTGTACGTTGTGTGTGTACGTTATGTGTGTGTACGTTATGATTGTGTACATTATGTGTGTGTATGTTGTGTGTGTGTACGTTATGTGTGTACGTTATGTGTGTGTACGTTGTGTGTACGTACGTTATGTGTGTACGTTATGTGTGTGTACGTTGTGTGTACGTTGTGTGTGTGTACGTTATGTGTGTGTACGTTATGTGTGTACGTTATGTGTGTACGCCAGTGTATCGCCAGTGTGTATACGCTGTGTGTGTGTACGCTATGTGTGCACGCTATGTGTGCACGCTATGTGTGTACGCCAGTGTATTATGCCAGTGTATCGCCAGTGTACGTTGTGTGTGTGTACGTTATGTGTGTACGTTATGTGTGTACGTTATGTGTGTACGTTATGTGTGTGTGTTATGTGTGTGTACGTTGTGTGTACATTATGTGTGTGTACGTTATGTGTGTACGTTATGTGTGTGTACGTTATGTGTGTGTACGTTATGTGTGTATGTTGTGTGTGTGTGTGTGTGTGTGTGTGTGTGTATGTATGTTGTGTGTGTGTATGTTATGTGTGTGTGTGTGTGTGTGTGTGTGTGTGTGTGTTTGGATCAGGTGAACGTTCAGACCTGTGAGTGTCGACGTGTGAACGCTGCAGCGTCTCTGCTTCATGTGGCTGCTGTTTTCTCCCAGAATGCACCAGAGTGACAGGATGATTTCCATGAGAAGAGAGAGCGACTCTGTGTGTGTGTGTGTGTGTGTGTGTGTGTGTGTGTGTGTGTGTGTGTGTGTGTGTGTGTGTGTGTGTGTGACCCAGCCTCAGACTGTGGCTGTGCAGTAATGAAGAGTTGGACGGAGAGTGTGACACTCGGGGGCTCAGAGACGGCTTTGATTAAGTCCTCGGAGCTTCATTAAAAACCATGAAAGCTCATTTTAGAGACACACTCCCCCCTCCTCCCCCACCAAACCACTCATCACTCCACTCTCTGTTTGTGTCTCTGTGAACACACAAACACACACACACACACACACACAGAGTGAGCCGTCAGAGCACAGTTTATCTGCAGTGTGATGATGTGAACTCATGTGACATCGCTCTGACGACTGTGACATCACTCTGACATCACTCTGACGACTGTGACATCACTCTGACATCGCTCTGACGACTGTGACATCACTCTGACATCGCTCTGACGACTGTGACATCACTCTGACATCGCTCTGACGACTGTGACATCACTCTGACATCGCTCTGACTGTGACATCACTCTGACATCGCTCTGACATCACTCTGATGACTGTGACATCACTCTGACATCGCTCTGACGACTGTGACATCACTGACATCGCTCTGACTGTGACATCACTCTGACATCGCTCTGACATCACTCTGATGACTGTGACATGCTGCTGTTGTCGTTGCTGTTGTATTGCTGCGTTGCGTTGCTGTGTTGTGTTGGGTAACCATTTAATAACAAAGTGATGGGAGGAAAATATGCTTTTCTGATTATTACTTCTATTTTTTTTAAAAATCAGATTAATTGATTAATCAAAAAAATAATCAACCCATTAATGGATTATGAAAATAACAGTTGCAGCCCTAGTTGTGTTGTGCTGATGTGTTGCGTTGCTGTTGTGTTGCTGTGTTGCGCTGATGTGTTGCTGTTGTGCTGATGTGTTGTGTTGTTGTTGTGTTGCTGTTGTGTTGCTGTGTTGTGCTGATGTGTTGTGTTGCTGTTGTGTTGCTGTGTTGTGCTGATGTGTTGTGTTGTTGTTGTGTTGCTGTGTTGTTGTGTTGTGTTGCTGTGTTGTGCTGATGTGTTGTGTTGCTGTTGCGTTGCTGTTGTGTTGCTGTGTTGTGCTGATGTGTTGTGTTGCTGTTGTGTTGCTGTGTTGTGCTGATGTGTTGTGTTGTTGTTGTGTTGCTGTGTTGTTGTGTTGTGTTGCTGTGTTGTTGTGTTGTGTTGCTGTGTTGTGCTGATGTGTTGTGTTGCTGTTGTGTTGCTGTTGTGTTGCTGTGTTGTTGTGTTGTGTTGCTGTGTTGTGCTGATGTGTTGTGTTGCTGTTGCGTTGCTGTTGTGTTGCTGTGTTGTGCTGATGTGTTGTGTTGCTGTTGTGTTGCTGTGTTGTGCTGATGTGTTGTGTTGTTGTTGTGTTGCTGTGTTGTTGTGTTGTGTTGCTGTGTTGTTGTGTTGTGTTGCTGTGTTGTGCTGATGTGTTGTGTTGCTGTTGTGTTGCTGTTGTGTTGCTGTGTTGTTGTGTTGTGTTGCTGTGTTGTGCTGATGTGTTGTGTTGCTGTTGTGTTGCTGTTGTGTTGCTGTGTTGTGCTGATGTG
This sequence comes from Plectropomus leopardus, assembly GCF_026936395.1. NCBI lineage: Eukaryota > Metazoa > Chordata > Actinopteri > Perciformes > Serranidae > Plectropomus > Plectropomus leopardus. The sequence continues at coordinate 37,874,867 of NC_142185.1, read as the reverse complement.
TTGTGTTGCTGTCGTGTTGCTGTGTTGTGCTGATGTGTTGTGTTGCTGTTGTGTTGCTGTTGTGTTGCTGTGTTGCTGTTGTGTTGCTGTGTTGTTGTGTTGTGTTACTGTGTTGTGCTGATGTGTTGTGTTGCTGTCGTGTTGCTGTGTTGTGCTGATGTGTTGTGTTGCTGTTGTGTTGCTGTGGTGTTGCTGTGTTGTTGTGTTGTGTTGCTGTGTTGTGCTGATGTGTTGTGTTGCTGTTGTGTTGCTGTTGTGTTGCTGTCGTGTTGCTGTGTTGTGCTGATGTGTTGTGTTGCTGTTGTGTTGCTGTGTTGTGCTGATGTGTTGTGTTGCTGTTGTGTTGCTGTTGTGTTGCTGTGTTGTTGTGTTGTGTTGCTGTGTTGTGCTGATGTGTTGCTGTCGTGTTGCTGTGTTGTGCTGATGTGTTGTGTTGCTGTTGTGTTGCTGTGGTGTTGCTGTGTTGTGCTGATGTGTTGTGTTGCTGTCGTGTTGCTGTGTTGTGCTGATGTGTTGTGTTGCTGTTGTGTTGCTGTGTTGTGCTGATGTGTTGTGTTGTTGTTGTGTTGCTGATGTGTTGTTGTGTTGTGTTGCTTTGTTGTGTAGTAACAGACAGTAAAAAAATAGAAAAATAACAACAGTTCATAGATAAACAAACAAAGAGCAGCGACAGCAGCCATGTTGACTGTCAGGCAGAAGGCCTGAGTGTGTGTGCGGTGTGTGTGTGCGGTGTGTGTGCGGTGTGTGTGCGGTGTGTGTGTGCGGTGTGTGTGTGCGGTGTGTGTGTGCGGTGTGTGTGTGCGGTCAATTAATGATTAAGTTATCTTATTATGCAGCTTATTGCATCTGTAAATACACAGCTCAGAGACAGAAATGATAGATTTGGTGTGTGTGTGTGTGTGTGTGTGTGTGTGTGTGTGTGTGTGTGTGTGTGTGTCAGAGGTTTTTTTCTGTGATGAAGGTGAAGTCCGCATGTTTCAGTGTGTCACTGAGCACAGCTGTAACACACACTCACATTTCCTACACAGGAATTATAAATAACAGCTGACCAAACTGCTGAACTTACAGCATTCATACACCATCTGTGATTCATACACGTGTATACACATGTATACGCATACATGTGTAAACACATGTATACGCATACATGTGTATACACGTGTATACACGTGTATACACATGTATATGCATACATGTGTATACACGTGTATACACATGTATACACATGTATACGCATACATGTGTATACATGTGTATACACATATATGTATGTATACACGTGTATACACATGTATACACGTGTATACGCATACATGTGTATACATGTGTATATACACATGTATACGCATACATGTGTATACATGTGTATACACATATATGTATGTATACATACATATATGTGTATACATAAATACATATACACACACACACACACACACACATACATATATGTATACACGTGTGTATATATATACACACACACATATATATGTGGATACATCAACGTGTATACATATATGTATATACATACATATATGTGTATACACATATGTATGTATATACATATATGAATATATATATACATAATAATAGAAGTCAATAAAGTCGAATTAAAACCAACAATAAAACATTTTTTAAGACAGCTGCAATAATAGATATGCATGCATATGATGCATGCATGTAATATAACATAGATAGATAACATTTTATATATATATCAGGCTCACTGGTATTTTTCTTTTCCTTCTATTACACATAAAAATACCTGTGAGCTCATTATGATTCATAATAATAAAAATGTTTGTGTTTGATGGAAATATAAAATGACCGTGTGTATTTTACTGAGGGAGTTCTTCGTATATGAATATGCGTTGAATATTGATCTGAGCAGTCTGTCTCTTGTGTCTTTACACAAGAGACAGACTTTGTCTGATTTATTGATCCTCACTGCTGCTGTGAATGTTTCATAAACTGATTCCAGATCATTTTTGTGTCCAGATTCTGAGAACAGGAAGCATCTTCCTCATCTTCATCGTGTCTCTGTGCTGATGATGTCACCTGCATGGTGCAGCTCCGCCCCCTGCTGGACGCTCAGCCTCACTGCAGGTAAACACCGTCTTCAGCTGTTATCGATTATAATATTGATGATTAATGAACTCTGTGACTGATGGATACATTTATTTAACAGCTTTTATTGATCACATCATCAGTCCGACAACAAAGGTCAGCTGATCAGATTAATTCAAATATGAAGATAAAATGACTCGTCAACTTCAGCTGCAACACAAACAAGACAATTAGAAACATCATTATTATTTTAAAAAAGAAGACATACAGATCATGATTAAAGTAATAATAAATATATGTGGCAGAATAAAAAGCAAAAGAAAAAAACAACAAGTATTTTATTGAATTTGATGAAACATCACAACCTCATTTATCTGTTTATTAGAAAATTAATCTGGAGTCTTTTAATAATCCGTTCATAGTCTGAGTCATTTTTCATTCTGTGTTCGTTATAACGCAGATGAAGAACATTTCCTCCTCTTCCTCTGTCAGCTGCAGTTTTCTGCAGTTTTCCGAAATGATGCTCTGCAGATGCGGATCATACAGGATACACACACACACGCACACACACATATATATATGTGTATGTATATATACATATGTGTGTGTGTGTATGTATGTATAGTACCTGTGGGTGCAGTTGGAGGGCGCTGTTTTTCAGTGTCCTGCAGCTGTCTTCTCTGTGACACCTGAGACGTCCAAACACCCGAAACCCAGAGACAGAAATGGATCAGCAGGCAGAGAGAAGCTGCAGCTCTCTGCTGTCTGTCCGTCTGTCTGTCCTTCTGTCCTTCTGTCCTTCTGTCTGTCCACACTCTGCATGTGTTGTTTCACTCTGACTTTTTTCTGTCGGCCAGTTTCACCTGAAACTTCATCAAACTCTACTGATCCAGAGGAAAACCACCAGCAGACCAGCATACCAGCAGACCAGTCAGACCAACAGACCAGTCAGACCAGTCAGACCAGTCAGACCAACAGACCAACAGACCAGTCAGACCAATGCTGCAGAAGATTAAAAAATAATAATTAAAGAACAGAAAACAGAAAGCTACAAATAAAGTACAATCTAATAAATATCACACACATCAAAATAAATAAAGACTGAGAGTGATGGAGTTTATGGGCCCCCGCATCACTGAATATATATATATATATATATATATATATATATATATATATATATATATATATATATATATATATATATATATATATACTGTATATACAGTATATGCAGTATATACACCTTTATTATTGATCCAGTCTATCATACTGAGCCATCACAGTCATAACTGTTTATTTACAATATCTCGGGGCAGCAAACATCAAACAAATCAAACTCTGCTGCCGTTGATTTGTTTGAAGTAAAAAAATGAATCTCAGTTAAAGTGGATGCTATATTTAGAATATTTCCACCCTCAAAACAACAACAACAACAACAACAACAACAACAATAATAATAATAATAGTGAGAGAGGAACTGTGTGTGTGTGTGTGAGAGACGGTTAATCTGATGCTGTGACTGATCCTGTCCACCTGTCCCCCCCGTCCCCCCCGTCCCCTTCCACACAGACAGAAATAACCACAGGGTCCACTGAGGGACGGCGGCCATATTTATTTACAGCAGGACAATCATGGTAAGCAGCAGGACACAGAGACAGAGACAGAAAGGGGCAGGGACAGAGACAGAGACAGAAAGTGTCCTCTGAATGATGTCTCTGTTGCCTTCTCCTGTCCCTGTGAATGAATTAATTAGGCGAGGATGGAGGAGGGAGGAGGTGAGGATGGAGGAAAGAGGAGGTGAGGATGGAGGAGGGAGGAGGTGAGGATGGAGGAGGGAGGAGGTGAGGATGGAGGAAAGAGGAGGTGAGGATGGAGGAGGGAGGAGGTGAGGATGGAGGAAAGAGGAGGTGAGGATGGAGGAGGGGAGGAGGGAGGAGGGAGGAGGTGAGGAGGGAGGAAGGAGGAGGTGAGGATGGAGGAGGGAGGAGGTGAGGATGGAGGAAAGAGGAGGTGAGGATGGAGCAGGGAGGAGGTGAGGATGGAGGAAAGAGGAGGGGAGGATGGAGGAGGTGAGGAGGGAGGAAAGAGGAGGTGAGGATGGAGGAGGGAGGAGGTGAGGATGGAGGAAAGAGGAGGTTAGGATGGAGGATGGAGGAGGTGAGGATGGAGGAAAGAGGAGGTGAGGATTTCCATTGTATATATTTTAAACAAGTAATATTTGTATGAGGAATCTCCGTGACCCTCGGGGAGCTCCGTAGTCTCGCCACTTCCATGTAGGATACACCGGTGTATCCTCGCTCTGGGCTCCTCCAGAAGCCTCCTCTTTCTTCCATCCTCACCTCCTCCCTGCTCCATCCTCACCTCCTCCCTCCTCCATCCTCACCTCCTCTTTCCTCCATCCTCACCTCCTCTTCCCTCCATCCTCACCTCCTCCCTCCTCCATCCTAACCTCCTCTTTTCTCCATCCTCACCTCCTCCGTCTTCCATCCTCACCGCCTCCATCCTCACCTCCTCCCTCCTCCATCCTCACCTCCTCTTTCCTCCATCCTCACCTCCTCCCTCCTCCATCCTCACCTCCTCCCTCCTCCATCCTCACCTCCTCCCTGTATGGATGTATGGATGTGTGGATGTGTGGATGTATGGATTGTGGATGTATGGACTGTGGATGTGTGGATGTATTGATGTATGGATTGTGGATGTATGGATGTGTGGATGTGTGGATGTATGGATTGTGGATGTATGGATTATGGATGTGGATGTATTGATGCATGGACTGTGGATGTGTGGATGTATGGATTGTGGATGTATGGATTGTGGATGTATGGATTGTGGATGTATTGATGTATGGACTGTGGATGTGTGGATGTATGGATGTATGGATGTATTGTTGTATTGATGTATGGATTATGGTTGTATTGATGTATTGATGTATGGATGTATTGTTGTATTGATGTAAGGATTATGGATGTATGGATTATGGATGTATTGATGTATGGATTATGGATGATTGATGTATGGATGTATGGATTGTGGATGTATGGATTGTGGATGTATGGATGTACAGATTGTGGATGTATGGATGTATGGATTGTGGATGTATGGATTGTGGATGTATGGATGTATTGATGTATGGACTGTGGATGTGTGGATGTATGGATTGTGGATGTATGGATGTATGGATTGTGGATGTATGGACTGTGGATGTGTGGATGTATTGATGTATGGATTGTGGATGTATGGATGTGTGGATGTGTGGATGTATGGATTGTGGATGTATGGATTGTGGATGTGTGGATGTATTGATGCATGGACTGTGGATGTGTGGATGTATGGATTGTGGATGTATGGATTGTGGATGTATGGATTGTGGATGTATGGATGTATGGACTGTGGATGTGTGGATGTATGGATGTATGGATGTATTGTTGTATTGATGTATGGATTATGGATGTATTGATGTATGGATGTATTGTTGTATTGATGTATGGATTATGGATGTATGGATGTATGGATGTATTGATGTATGGATTATGGATGATCGATGTATGGATGTATGGCCCGCGGATGTATGGATTGTGGATGTATGGATGTACAGATTGTGGATGTATGGATTATGTATGTATGGATTATGGATGTATGGATTGTGGATGTATGGATGTATTGATGTATGGACTGTGGATGTGTGGATGTATGGATTGTGGATGTATGGATGTATGGATTGTGGATGTATGGATTATGGATGTATGGATGTGTGGATGATGGATGTGTGGATGTATGGATTATGGATGTATGGATGTGTGGATGATGGATGTGTGGATGTATGGATGTATGGATTGTGGATGTATGGATGTGTGGATGTATGGATTGTGGATGTATGGACTGTGGATGTATGGATTGTGGATGTATGGACTGTGGATGTGTGGATGTATGGATTGTGGATGTATGGATGTATGGATTGTGGATGTGTGGATGTATTGATGTATGGACTGTGGATGTGTGGATGTACAGATTGTGGATGTATGGATTATGGATGTATGGATTATGGATGTATGGATTGTGGATGTATGGATGTATTGATGTATGGACTGTGGATGTGTGGATGTATGGATTGTGGATGTATGGATGTATGGATTGTGGATGTGTGGATGTATGGATTGTGGATGTATGGACTGTGGATGTATGGATTGTGGATGTATGGACTGTGGATGTGTGGATGTATGGATTGTGGATGTATGGATGTGTGGATGTATGGATGTATGGATTGTGGATGTGTGGATGTATGGACTGTGGATGTGTGGATGTGTGGATGTATGGACTGTGGATGTATGGATTGTGGATGTATGGATTGTGGATGTATGGATGTATGGATTGTGGATGTATGGACTGTGGATGTGTGGATGTATGGATTGTGGATGTATGGATGTATGGATTGTGGATGTGTGGATGTATGGATGTATGGACTGTGGATGTGTGGATGTGTGGATGTATGGATTGTGGATGTATGGATGTGTGGATGTATGGATTGTGGATGTATGGATGTGTGGATGTATGGATTGTGGATGTGTGGATGTATGGATTGTGGATGTGTGGATGTATGGATTGTGGATGTATGGACTGTGGATGTATGGATTGTGGATGTATGGATTGTGGATGTATGGATGTATGGACTGTGGATGTGTGGATGTATGGATTGTGGATGTATGGATGTATGGATTGTGGATGTGTGGATGTATGGACTGTGGATGTGTGGATGTGTGGATGTATGGACTGTGGATGTATGGATTGTGGATGTATGGATGTATGGATTGTGGATGTATGGACTGTGGATGTGTGGATGTATGGATTGTGGATGTATGGATGTATGGATGTATGGATTGTGGATGTGTGGATGTATGGATGTATGGACTGTGGATGTGTGGATGTGTGGATGTATGGATTGTGGATGTATGGATGTGTGGATGTATGGATTGTGGATGTATGGATGTATGGACTGTGGATGTGTGGATGTATGGATTGTGGATGTATGGATGTATTGATGTATTGTGTGTGAATCTTGCCGTGAATCAATCCACAAATGCATTTTTTTCAACAGGAATAATCCGTTGGCAATCAGATGTCTCCTTCTTTCAGCCAATCACAAGAACGCGTCCGCTCGGCGCGACACATGCCTGACAGACAGACATGTTGACGTTCAACGTGACCATGGCGTCCGGTGGAGATGATGCGCTTAGTGTATGCGAAACATTATACAGGTTTACTCAGTTTTCCTAAGTTTTGAGGTTTGCTCAGATAGTTGAGATTGTATGAAAGGTGATTATAGTTAGCTCAGATAGTTATAGTATAGCTCAGATAGTTGAGATTGTATGAAAGGTGATTATAGTTACGCGGTTTAATTGCGTATCCAGCTTCATTAGCTAACGAGCTGTAGTAGTGTCAACTAGCAGCGTACGCTACCGCGCTATGCTACCGCGCTATGCTAACGCGCTACGCTAATGCGCTACGCTAACGCGCTACGCTAGCGTCCCCGCATGCTAATAAGGTTCAGGTAACATCTTACAGTTAAGTTGAAGTTAAAGTAAACGCAGTGACTGTTTGACAGGATCTGTCGCCTCAAGCGGAGGGAGCAGCCCGGACTTGTGCGTGAGTCCGGGCTGGAGGCGCTGCAGCGCCGTGGACGGAGGGGTGAGACAGGCCATGAGAAGGTGATGACTTGTATTTATCCCGCTATAAGAACTTACAGCCAGCAGCGCATGGATGTGTGGGAAAATGGTAAAAATGATGAATTATGAGGCCACTATGTACATTTTGGTCCAGAGGGTGGCGCACTTCCCGAGGGCCTGATCGAGACACTGAAGTCTGAGAAAGATTCGCACACAACGCGGTGAAGTCCACAAATCGCAACCGGTTTGTAAATGCAGATTCAACAGTTTGTGAATAAATGTCACAACATACGTATATGATTTAGATGAAACTTGCAAATTCTTTTAAATAGAGATATTTGTGGATTTACATTATATATTTTACATTATATATTTACATTTACATTATATATTCAAGTAATATTTGTGTGTGCATCATAAATACATTTGTGAACTTTATTAATTTATATGTGGATTATTTTTATGCTTATATAGAATGAGAAATATTTGTGTGTGCATTGAAAAATGTTTGTGTGTTGAGAGACATTTATATATCAATCCCAATATACAGTTGTGAATCCTTCTGTGTGCATTTATTCATTATGAGAATAATCTAACTCCATAGGCTGCTGCTCAGTGTCCGCTGAGCTGCTGCTGAGTGTCCGGCTGAGCTGCTGCTGAGTGTCCGGCTGAGCTGCTGCTGAGTGTCCGGCTGAGCTGCTGCTGAGTGTCCGGCTGAGCTGCTGCTGAGCTGCTGCTGAGTGTCCGGCTGAGCTGCTGCTGAGTGTAGGAACAGCGTCTGCAGCTTTAGCCCAATTCAGGGTCTGAATTGGGCGTCCGCCGGACGCAGCCTACACGGGCTACGGAGGCGACTCCTTCAGACGCTCCTGACAGAGACAGAGACAGAGACAGAGAGAGAGAGAGAGAGAGACAGACAGACAGAGACAGAGACAGAGAGAGAGACAGACAGACAGAGACAGAGAGAGAGAGACAGAGACAGAAATTATTTATTTTTTATTGATATTTTACTGGAGGAGGAGAAGTGCCTCTGTCAGCATCGGCAGCTGATTTCTCTCTGGGCAGCAGAGCCTCGCTCTGTGGGCGGAGCTCTCCCTCGCTCTGTGGGCGGAGCTCTCCCTCGCTCAGTGGGCGGAGCCCTCTGCTGCGGGCTGCACAGCGCTGAGCTGGCTCATTCCCATAGCTCGTATGCTAGGTGGCTACATGTTAGCATTACTAATGTCACGTATTATGTAGGAAATGATGAGATTTTAATGTCCCTCTAAGTTTAACATATCTGGCGTTTGATTTTCAAATAAGTAAAAGCCCACATTAAGTTAAATCGACGCTCCGATCTCCGCCATGATCTCCGCTCTGTGCTGCCATTATTATTTTTTTGAGGATTGCGGGCGCGCAAGGAATCTTGGGAAATGGAGAGCGGCGAAGGATAGTAGCGACGTGTCCTCCAAACAGAGGGAAAAGAAGGACGCATTTGTGGGCTGCGTGAGAAGGAGCCTTCGAATTGAGACGGCCTTCGCACAGAGCTGTGACGTAATCGGCTTTCGAATGCAGCCTCCGAAGGCTGCGGACCCTGAACTGGGACACGGCTTGTGTTTCACATGAGAGCAGCGGAGAGCTGCAGCTTCTTCCCCAACAAACGCACATCCTTTTCAATGGTGACCTTACTCCGACCATAAAGGTCAAAGTAGAAAACTGTACACTTCTCAGTACAGCAGAGGGAGACGCGCCGCAGTGATGGCGACTCCTTAAATTCTGGTACTTTGCCGGATTCGTCTATAGATAATTCTGCAGGTGAAACGGTTTTTTAATGTATCTGAGCCCCGGTTTTGTGCCAGAGACTGTGTCCCCGTCACTTTGTGTCCCCGTCACTTTGTGTCCCCGTCACTTTGTGTCTCCGTCACTTTCACTGTGTTCGAAACTGCGAACTGCATACTACAGGTGCAGTCAGTATGCAGTATCCTCTACATACTGCGTACTGCGTTCCACAGTAGTATGCAGTACAGCTGTTCAGGTGGATCCTGCAGTACGCTGAGTCAGACTCGGCTGGTTTATGAAAGTTGAAGCAAACAACAGTAAAACTGTTACCGCGTAGCATCGATTTACGGTTTGAAACAGAGTAAACAGGTGATGTGTACAGACGATGGTATGAGTTCCTGTCCCTTTTAAACTTTATGATTGTATGTTGTTCATGTGAAAGCCCGAGCTGGTGTGACGGGCGACTCTTTTTTTTGTCTTGTAGAGGACTTTAGCTCAGTGAGTTAAGTGCGCGTCCACCGCAGGTTTTTTAGCAGCGGCCGGGTTCGATTCCGGCTTGCGGTCCTTTGCTGTGTGCCGTCCCCGTTTTCGCTCCCTTTCCTGTCACTCTCTAACGGCACTATAATAAAGGCATGACAAGTCAAAGAAATTCTATTTAGAAAATAAGGTAAAAATCGCTCATGTATTCTGTGTAATTGTACTCTTATTAGCAGACATTGGTATGCGGTTTACCTGATAAAAGTACTGTAAATGACAAATGACAGATGGTTTGACAGAGTGGCAGACACCACCGTGACAGATGACAGCGCGTCCACGCATAAGTACTAATAATGTTTTGTGACTCGTGTGTACAATTAATATCTTAATATACTATCGCTGCATGAAGCTAAATGTATAAATATATATTTGATGATATTTGAACGAATGCGACCTCAGAATGACTTAGTATGTCCCAATTGTCTGCATACTGCATGCAACAGTATGTACTTTGTAGGGCAGCTGGAGTATGTACTAAATGTAAAAAAGAAAAAGTATGTGATTCAGATCGCAGCATCTGTGTCCCCGTCACTCTGTGTCCCCGTCACTCTGTGTCCCTGTCTGTCTAAACCCTGTCCAAGCCTCAGCTCTTTATCATTTAATATCTCTAGCTCACACACTGTATTTTAGTGTGCCTGTTTTAGTGTGTTTTCATTATTTTAGCGCTTATTTTTATTTGAAGCATTAATATACGTCTATTTTAAATCATTTAACTTTATCTTTTATTTATTTTGAACTTACTACTTATTCAACATAAAGACAACACATACAGTATGTAACACAGGAGATGCTGTCGTATTTATAACACCACTGAGTACCCGTTTGTGATAAAACCACCTCCCATAAAACACTCTAACTCAGCATGAAACCCACCTGACTGTCCAGTCTGAGGAAAAGAGAAAAAAATATCCACAATAAAAGTGACAAAACATTAATAAAAATAAAATATAAACCATAGTTAAAACAACAACAAAAATAAGACAAAGAAAGACGAACAATAAAAAACAGACAAAGGAAAAAGGTTAATATCTTTTATTTATATTTTAATTTTCTTTTGTTCATATTTTATTTATCTTTCATCCTTTTTTAAAATATATCTTTTTATGATTTTACACATATTTTATATTCACTTTAACAATACGACCTAATTTTTTAAATTTAATGTCATTAAAGTACAGATGCAGGCCTCACAAAGCCATATAAATCACGTATGAATTAATGAAATGTTTTATTAAATTGAAATATTTGGTAATTAATTTTTTCTATGGCTAAAAAAACGACAGATTTAGCTTTAAATATTTCAGAGGTTTTCCAGGACGGCCCTGATTTTGCATTAAATTCCATTCTAGATGGTTTTAAAAAGGTCTTAATTTTAACTTTGAGAACAGAGAAACCCTAAATACCCTAAATACTCAAACAGGAGAAAGCTCTCAGGTCTCGTACTGATGAAGAGTAGAAATACTGCGTTGCAGAAAGACTCTTTAACAGGAAAGGTCCTGCAGTCTAAATATTACTGCAGCAAAAGCATCAAAGTATTATCATATCAGATACTTCAAGTACCCAAATTATACAGCGTTCGTTCAGACGGACAGTCGGTTTCTTTGGACTGTGAATCTCTCTGTTGGCTCTTTGTATTAATGTGATTATTGGTTATTGATCTCCTCCGAGAGCAGCTGATAGGGAGTTTGCCCTGAGTTTTGTCTGCGGGTGTGTGGAGGTTATGAAAGCATATGTGTGATTTTGCCCTGAGTTTTGTCTGCGGGGTTTGTGGACGTTATGAAAGCATCTGTGCTTTTCGCCCTGAGTTTTGTCTGCGGGGTGTGTGGAGGTCATTAAAGCATGTTACCAAACGGTGAGGCAGCAGCTTGAATAAGAGCAGTAGAGGAAGAGGAGTGTAAACAGAGAGGAGGTCTCTGTGTTGTAACAGTGGTGGGGGGGTGTTGAGTGACAGGAACAGCCTCGGCGTCCCTCTGATCAGTCTGAAGCTCAGTCCGAAGCTTCGGGACGCCGTCTGTTTAAATCACACCTTCTCTTCACGTGATTGATTGATTGATTGATTCTGTGACATCACACCCATCAGCTGATCAATACCTATCAATACTGATCATAGCCCCCAGCTGTGACTGACAGGCTGCTGCATGGCTCCCATGTCCCATCATGCCCCCCTGAGGCTGCGGCTGGCCAATGGGAGGGCAGGGTGGGCGGGATGGGGGTGGCCCCTGTATAAAGGCCGGCGGCGCCGTGCAGGCCCTCCTGAGCAGTTGGAGCGTTCCCAGCCTCGCCTCGGGTGGAGGGACTGCACGGAGGAAACAGAACTACACCCCGACCGTGTAGTTTTGTTTTGATCGGGGGGGTCTGGAGGCTCGACCGTTCTCACCTGGATTTTAGTGCAAACACCTTCCTGGATAAGGAGCGCGCTTCCTGTCTGAGTCACTGGGCGCCGTCCCATCAGTCCGAGGCACTCTTGGGGAGACAAGTGAGTACTTGACACGCTGCCGCTGTCCCCCCGCTGTGCCCCCGTCACCTGCCCATCTACTTGTCTGCTCTGGTTCAGGTGGTTTATCAGGACTCAGAGGATTTTAGGTGGTGTTTGTGTGATGGGGTGCAGGCCGCCGCCGCGTGCAGCTCAAACGCCAAGAATAGCTGCTGATAGCATGAGAGAGGCTGTCAGCTGCTCATGGCTTTTTAAGGGAATCAGCGGCCGCAGAGACGCAGCACATGGTGGCTGTCAATCAGCTGCACAGGGTCGGGGCACAGGGGCCGTGTATTTTTGGTTACTGCCATATCTGTCGCCCACACGGCTCTGCAAATAGAGTTTATTCTCTGTGGTCCTTTCTGCTCTGTGGAAGGTTGACGGTTGATTGATCGGAGTGATCGGGCTGATCAGCTGGTGTTTTGGTGGATCTGTGGACTGAGAGAGTCGGTGAGGCTCTGAAATCAGCTGACGGCTCTGACGGGACAAACAGCTGCTCTGAGCAGCCGGTTAAAGACCTCCAGCTAGGACAGAAAAAGAACTTGGATTGATTAATATTGATTAATAATGATTAATATTGATGGCTGGCTTCTGGAAACAACATGTTTGTTACGGTGTGGAGGAAAAGTGTCGCCTGACAGGTTTTATTTTTATAAAGTTATTTGAAGTGAATCAGATTGTGGATTCTTTAACATCAAGTTACCCTGAAACTTTCCTTAAATCTTCCTCTGAAACTCTCAGAAGCTTTAGTCTACCTTCAGACTTTATAAATGATGAAGTAAGTTAAAGGATATTTTTCTACATATATATATATGGATATATATGTATGTATGTATGTATATATATATATGTTAAAGTATTGATTATTTCAGGGAGATGAGAACACAGTGGCTGCTCTGCTGCTCTTTTAAAATGGATGGTCATAGATGTTATTTTGTTGTTTTTGGGAACAGTAAAGGTCAGTTGAAGTGTCAGCTGTTTGAAAGTGTCTGTGAGGTGTGTGAGGTCAGGGGGAGGCACGGGTTTCAGGAAATCCTAAATATAAGCGGAGGGTTTTTGGCTGTGAAGTGAAACATGTTGATAGTGCTCGCTGCTCTTCAAGGCTTCGTGTAATGATATTATTTGTGATTTCAATCCAACTTTATTAACATGTTAGCAGTCGTAAACACTGATTAGAAAATAAAGAAAAAAGAAAATCTAAAAAAAACTAAATATGCAGCTGTTTTAACAGAAAATATGTTTAAATTTTGATTATGTTTTTGTCAAAAAATCCATGCAGTCAGTCTGATGACATCACAGTGAGGTCACTTTATAAACCGAGAAAAAAAAACTTTGAATCAAAATGAATAACTGTAATACTATGAAACTCTGCAGTAAAAGTACCCAGGTTAAAGTAATATTACTGCAGAGGCCTGCTTTCTCTCCTGTGCTGATCTCAGATCAGTTTCAGCAGCTCCTCAAACATCTGCTGCTGTTTATTTTAAAATCACATTCATTAGCTCCTATAAATGATCGTTATTATCAGTGTTTCGCGGTGACATCAGAGGCTGCAGCCCGCAGTGTTTTATTAATAGCCCCGGACGGACGTATGCAGGGTTCGAAAATAAGAACAGGCCAGGTAATTAAAAAAATGTATGATAATAATAATAATAATAATAATAATAAAATAAACAGATCCAATAATCTGTTATTCTTGTCATCCAGTTCATAAGTTGTACTTGAGCAAATGTTCTCAGTTACAGTTCACCAAGTTAACAGAAATACATTTCAGTAAACGTTTGATGATCGCTGCTGAAAACTTTTTTGTTTCTACTCAGCGCTGATTACTGACAAATACAACAACATCAATATTCAACATTCATCTGCAAAGGAAAACAGTTTTCAGGGTACATGAGGTGCCAGAGTTAAAAAAAGCCCGGACCCCCACTGAGGTCGCCTCTCAGCCCCCCGGCCTCAAACCACGGACGTGACGCCAGAACAAAGTGACGGAGCAACAAGAGAATAAACATCAAATAACCGTCACAACGATGAACAGATACGCAGTAATGAATACATGAGAGTAATTAGGAGCTCTTTCAGTGATAGCAGTCACACGTTCCTTCATGAGTCAGAAACGTGAATACTGCAGTAAAAGTATGTGCAGTACCCCAGCAGGTACTTCATTTCCCCCTGGCAGTAACTTCAGTCAGCTGTTGTCGGCTGAACAGCTGCAGCTTCACCCTCGTCACCAGAGATGAAGATTACCTCCTAAACTCTCTGATCTGCCGCAAAAAAGAACCAGTTTCTGTCATCACTGAAAAATACAAAAGGTTTTGCTCAAACTTTGACAAAATTTAACACGTTTCATGTCCAAACACAGAAATATTCACCACAAAATCAGAAAACTGAGCTCCATATGACTCATGTTACAAATGATATCAGAATCATGAATTATAAGATCAAAAGTGAAAGCTTAATTAAAAACAACATTTATTTCCTATAATATAAAATGAAGAATAAAACAAGATAAACAACAGTAACGTCTGTGGACGTTAACATAAAGGAACATTTTCTTGAAATGTAATAAATGAGATAAATTCCTGCTCCCAAACCGTGTTTCTGTTTGTATTCGATATTAAAAATCTGGTCCTGACGCGGTCCTCCACCTCAGACTTAACGTTGTCTTTTCAGAAAACTCGATTCTTTTTCATTGTGGAGCAAAGATTTCGGCCTCTAAACTGCAGACTGAACGCGGCTCAGACACATTCAAGAAAAACACCTTTGTAGATGAATTCAAATAAATCTGAACAACAAACACAAAGTAAAGTTTAAAAACTCAAGTGTTAATGTGAGCTCATCAGCACGTTTGGCCCTTCAGTGACTTCCTGTCGCAGCTGTCACACGGTCATTAAAGCTGCTGTAGGTTCCTCACAGGTGTGAACCGACCCCCGACACCCTTCGCTCCCTTCACACCTGTCAGCTTCACTTCAGTGCGTCTGAAATAAAAGTGTTAAACTTATGCTCCAGATATTTACACAACAATCAGCTGAGTCTCAGAGACAAAAATGATCAAATGTTTTAGTTTTTTTAGATTTGTGAGGACAGATGCTGTGAGGTTTTATCTCCTTCTCTCCGACACGCCATCAACACGTGTAAAATCATGAGTAAATATTAATTATTATTATTATCATAATTATTATAACGTAAAAACACAAACGAGTGTAAAAATGACTCATGTAAAATCTTCTTCTGTTTCTTTAGTGAACTAAAGAAAATCTTAAAAGCAACGAACCCCAGACCGCAGTTCAAGAAAAACAACATTAAATCACGTTTGAACTGAGATGTTTTATTCAAAAATAATCAGCTGAAAGATGATTTACAATCACAATGAAAAGAGGTTCAGCTGTTGAACATAAAACAAAGCAACAAAATAAGATGAACAAACTGGAAACTTGTGATATTTTTCACTCATTGACTTTTACTGAATTTAAATAATATTTACTTTTGAGTTTGTGAGTAGCTGATAAAAGGTCAGCTGAGGTCACATTAATCACTGATTATCGATTATCTGTAATTTCAGTCAATCAGCAATCAGCTGATTAGAAGACGATTTGGTCCTTTCACTTTTCTTTTTTTAAAATTTTCTGTTGTCTTTAATGAGTTTTTATTTCTTTGTTTCTCATTTTTCTTATTTTTAATCATCTCGTCGTCTCTGAGCACAGTGTTGTTTTTGGCTCCTCTGACATTTTTTCACACTTTAATATTTGTTGTTGTTTGCAGATGTTTGTAAAGTCTTCGTAGTAGAGTAAGGGTTAATATTTAATCCAGGTGAACTCAGTCGAATCATTCATTTTCTTCTTGTATTTTTGTATTTGCCCAGAACAGAAGTCAGTTTGTTAATTATTCTGAAGTGATGAAGCTCGGGTTCCTCTTCTGTTGATGATGATGATGATGATGATGATGATGATGAGCGTGACACGCAGCTGACCTCCAGCTGCTGCTGTCCATCAGCTTCCTCTGCCCTCCAACAGGCTCCGCCCCCCGACATTTATAGCTGCGCTCTCGTTTTTCTGAAACTGAAACCGTCAGAGACGCTCAGCACTTTTTCACCAGCTGCTGGTTCAACACACACACACAGACACACACACACACACACACACACACACGCACGCACGCACGCACGCACGCACGCACACACGCACACACAAGCACACAAATGCATGCACACACACGCACACACACACATGCAAACACGCATGCACACACACACACACATGCGCACATACATGCATACACGCACACACACACGCAAACACGCACACACACGCACACACGCATGCACACATGCATTCTTCTTCCTCTTCCTGTGCTGTTTGCAGTTCTGACGGTTTGTTTCTGATGAAAGGTGGTCTCTGGTCGTGTGTGGGGGTTTGAGGTGGTCTCTGGTAGTGTGTGGGGTTTGAGGTGGTCTCTGGTAGTGTGTGGGGTGTGAGGTGGTCTCTGGTAGTGTGTGGGGGTTTGAGGTGGTCTCTGGTAGTGTGTGGGGGTTTGAGGTGGTCTCTGGTAGTGTGTGGGGGTTTGAGGTGGTCTCTGGTAGTGTGTGGGGGTTTGAGGTGGTCTCTGGTAGTGTGGGGGGGTTTGAGGTGGTCTCTGGTAGTGTGGGGGGGTTTGAGGTGGTTTTTGGTGGTGGTTGGGGGTTTGAGGTGGTCTCTGGTAGTGTGTGGGGGTTTGAGGTGGTCTCTGGTAGTGTGGGGGGGTTTGAGGTGGTCTCTGGTAGTGTGTGGGGGTTTGAGGTGGTCTCTGGTAGTGTGTGGGGGTTTGAGGTGGTCTCTGGTAGTGTGGGGGGGTTTGAGGTGGTCTCTGGAGATCCTGTCAGGTCTGTTTCTGTCTCTGACTGAGGCGTGGACTCGAGTCTTTAACAGGAAAAAAAGCCTAATTTCTTTCTTTAAAATTCTCCATTTTTGTTCCAAACTCAGCAGTAAAATAAATCCAAATCAATTTCAAGTTGTTTGAAGCCAGAATGTAAGCATCAGTTCTCCCCAGGGCTTATAAAAATGATCTGATATGCCTCGCCCTCTCTGCACCCCCTCATAAATAACAAACAGTCCCTACATTATATTGAAATATTCAGTTCTCATCCTGCTCCGAATGTTTCACTTATTTAAACAATATATATTTAAAAAGCTGTTGTATAGTGATGAATAGAAGCGATGAGTACTTTTGATGGTCAGTTCACAGAATGTTTGATGTTTGAAATTAGCCTGAAAGTCCTGGAAAAGTCCTGGAAAGTTATTAAGGTAAAAATGTGTATGAACTCTGTTGTTTGAACTTAACCGATGGAGTAAAAAAAAAAGAAGCAAAAAACAACAACAACAACAACAACAAAAAACAGATAGCAAAAATAGCAAAATGCAAAACATGCAGATCAAAAACTCCAGACGGATAAAACAATCTCTGTTTTTGAACTTTCAGATTTCCTGGTTGTGGGACAAATAAAAGATTAATTTATCTTTCTTTGGTGAGCTGAAGTCACTTTAAAAAAAATCACAAAAAATACATAAATATTTTTAAAAGCATTCATTTGTTTAATTAAATCTATTATTAAAATGTTATTATATTTGGCAAAGTGAATTCTGACTCATTCAGGACTAGAAACTCAAAGTTTAGGACTTGGGACTTGAGTCACGATTTGAGACTTAATTGTGACCAAAATATCGACTTGGCCCCGCCTCTGGTGAGAGAAATCAATATCTGCTGCTGCAGGGAGCTTATGAACTCATTAAGTCAAAGATAATAGTACCATGATAACGATTAATCGACTATCAATCATTACGACGTTAAGAATTCAATCAAACATGTTAAATTTAAAGGATCGGTTTGTGGGTAAGTTGGTCGGTCGGTCGGTCGGTGTTTGTGAAGCTGCAGACAGATGGAGGTTTAGGGTGACTGCTGGCTGATCTGCAGAAAGTTGTTCAGTTGGTTGGTTGGTCGGTCGGTCGATCGATCGGTCGGTCGGTCGGTCGGTCGGTGTTTGTGAAGCTGCAGACAGATGGAGGTTTAGGGTGACTGCTGGCTGATCTGCAGCTGATCTGATGTTGGGTTTCGTTCTTCGGTCCTACTGACTAAATGTTGTTAGTCTACGTCAAGATAGAATCGGCATTAGATGTCGTCCTGTCGTGAAGTTTTGGTCATATCACAACCTAAATTCAACCAAATATCAACGTCTGATGTCAGCGCTCCGCTGAAGTTCTCATCTCAGAGCGACTTTGTTCCTGTCAGTTCGGCTCGTTAATGTCATCGGGTAATGAGTGTCACTGACTCGTGTCCAGTCACGAGTTGATCGCCGCAGCGGTGACGTATAAAATCCTCCTGTGTTTCCGAGACAGGAAGTTCCTCTGATCACACCCTTCAGATTAACCCTTTGGCGTGACCCTGAGCAAAAGCATGAGACAAAGGCAACGAGAATCTGAAGAAATGACACAAAATTAACACAGACAAAAAAAGTACATGAACATTTCCTTAAAATTAGGGTTAAAAAAAAGGGGAAAAAATACAGCCAACAGAAGTGCTTAAAATAATAACAGTTGATAACAATTGTATGAAATAATGTAACATCTTTCATTATGATAATTATAGATATATTATTAAGGACATTCCCCAAGCTTTTCAAGAAGCTATTTTCCAAATCTACTAAATTCTTACAATTTGCAGAACATTTCTTGACAAGTTGCTCGTTGCCTTTTTTTCTATATTTTCAAAAGAAAGCAAACCAATGAGCTTTGATTTTGAAGGTTTAAAAACTTGTGACGGACACGTCTGAACAAAGCACAAGCAAAGCGACGCTGATGCAGGTTTCAAAGGGTTAAAACGCCCCCGCTGTGTGACGCAGGGACTATGAAGCTCCACTTAACGATGATAATTAACATTAAACGCCGTGTTTCTCTTTGTGTGTCTGCAGGGTGCCGACCAACATGTCAACACAGGCGCCGACGTTCACGCAGCCGCTGCAGAGCGTCGTGGCATTAGAGGGTAGTGCCGCGACGTTCGAGGCTCAAGTTAGTGGTAAGAGACTCGACTGACTCGAGGAAACTCTGCTTCTTTACTCTTTCAAAATAAAGTCACTGAACATTTATGAAGACCCGACGTTAAACTGATTCTCCTCCTAGTTCATTCAACTCGACTGTTTTTAAGTTTAGAGCAAACTGAAACATTTTTTAAAGTGTTGATTGATGATTGTTGATAATTTTCACATTTCAGTGAATCGTGTTTTCTTCCTGACTGTTGACAGAATCATCCACCACTTCTGAACTTCCTCCTTCCTTCCTCCCCGCTGTCTGCACTCTCGGTCTATTCATGTCTGATATTTCAAAATAATCATTAGCAATATAGAGCAACACAATTTGATTGTGAAAACACAATCTGACACAGAATTAAAATTTGTGAATAAAAAAATCAATTTGATTCTGAGATTTGTGTCATAATTTGGAGAAAACCAATAACCATCAAACTTTAATCTGACATTTCTCCCGAGAATGTCAACTTTCTGACTTTTTTTTTTTAACTGACATCTCATGTTTGTGATTTTAAGATTGAAACTTTAATCTGCAGTCCTATATATTTTTCACAGATTTAGACTTTTTCTCTAATGTTTAAGTTAAAACATTAAAAAAAAAAAAATTTGATCCCAAAGTTGAAATTTAGACACAATTTCTTACAATTTTAAACAATTCTACACTTTTTTCATTTGATTTTTCTCTTACATTCTTTAAACTTATATATATATATATTTTAACAAGTTTTAACTTTGTCTGTTGTTAAATCTCTGAATCCTGAAAAACCATTATGTTAAAGTTTTATTATATTTTGTAGTTGAAGTTTAAAGTTATAGAAGCGACATCCGTCTGTCGTGTCTGTATTTGTTGTTCTCTGACAGCAGACCGTCCGGTTCCTCTGTCCTCTGCAGGTTCTCCAGTTCCTGAGGTGAGCTGGTTCCGTGATGGCCAGGTTCTTTCCGCCGCCGCATTGCCCGGCGTTCAGATCTCGTTCAGCGACGGCCGCGCTGTTCTGAGGATCCCCGCCGTGACCGCCGCACACAGCGGGAGATTTTCTGTTAGAGCCACCAATGGCGCTGGACAAGCCACGAGTACCGCCGAACTCCTCGTAACAGGTGAGAGCGCAGATACATGTGAGAGAGAAGATACAGGTGAGAGAGAAGGTACAGGTGAGAGAGAAGGTACAGGTGAGAGAGAAGATACAGGTGAGAGCGCAGGTACATGTGAGAGAGGAGGTACAGGTGAGAGAGAAGATACATGTGAAAGAGAAGATACAGGTGAGAGAGAAGAAACATGTGAGAGAGAAGGTACAGGTGAGAGAGAAGATACATGTGAGAGAGAAGATACATGTGAGAGAGAAGATACAGGTGAGAGAGAAGGTACAGTGAGAGAGAAGATACAGGTGAGAGAGAAGATACAGGTGAGAGCGCAGGTACATGTGAGAGAGAAGATACAGGTGAGAGAGAAGATACATGTGAGAGAGAAGATACAGGTGAGAGAGAAGGTACAGGTGAGAGAGAAGGTACAGTTAGAGAGAAGATACAGGTGAGAGAGAAGGTACAGTGAGAGAGAAGGTACAGGTGAGAGAGAAGATACAGGTGAGAGCGCAGGTACAGGTGAGAGAGAAGGTACAGGTGAGAGCGCAGGTACATGTGAGAGAGAAGATACAGGTGAGAGAGAAGGTACAGGTGAGAGAGAAGGTACAGGTGAGAGAGAAGATACAGGTGAGAGAGAAGATACAGGTGAGAGAGAAGGTACAGGTGAGAGAGAAGGTACAGGTGAGAGAGAAGATACAGGTGAGAGAAGATATAGGTGAGAGAGAAGGTACAGGTGAGAGAGAAGGTACAGGTGAGAGAGAAGATACATGTGAGAGAGAAGATACAGGTGAGAGAGAAGGTACAGGTGAGAGAGAAGATACATGTGAGAGAGAAGATACAGGTGAGAGAGAAGATACAGGTGAGAGAGAAGATACAGGTGAGAGAGAAGGTACAGTGAGAGAGAAGGTACAGGTGAGAGAGAAGATACATGTGAGAGAGAAGATACAGGTGAGAGAAGGTACAGTGAGAGAGAAGGTATAGGTGAGAGAGAAGATACAGGTGAGAGCGCAGGTACATGTGAGAGAGGAGGTACAGGTGAGAGAGAAGATACATGTGAAAGAGAAGATACAGGTGAGAGAGAAGAAACATGTGAGAGAGAAGGTACAGGTGAGAGAGAAGATACATGTGAGAGAGAAGGTACAGTGAGAGAGAAGATACAGGTGAGAGAGAAGATACAGGTGAGAGCGCAGGTACATGTGAGAGAGAAGATACAGGTGAGAGAGAAGGTACAGGTGAGAGAGAAGATACAGGTGAGAGAGAAGGTACAGGTGAGGAGAAGATACAGGTGAGAGAGAAGGTACAGGTGAGAGAGAAGATACAGGTGAGAGAAGATACAGGTGAGAGCGCAGGTACATGTGAGAGAGAAGATACAGGTGAGAGAGAAGGTACTTTTTTTGTGAAATAAAGCAGCATGTCATCAGTGTAGAAACAATCACAATCCTTTATAAAAAAGAGACACATTATTTTTTCTAAACAAAGTAGGATCATATAAAAAGGTGAGAGAAGGTACAGTGAGAGAGAAGGTACAGGTGAGAGCGCAGGTACATGTGAGAGAGGAGGTACAGGTGAGAGCGCAGGTACATGTGAGAGAGAAGATACAGGTGAGAGAAAAGGTACAGGTGAGAGAGAAGGTACAGGTGAGAGAGAAGATACAGGTGAAAGCGCAGGTACATGTGAGAGAGGAGGTACAGGTGAGAGAAGATACATGTGAAAGAGAAGATACATGTGAGAGAGAAGATACATGTGAGAGAGAAGGTACAGGTGAGAGAGAAGATACATGTGAGAGAGAAGGTACAGGTGAGAGAGAAGATACATGTGAGAGAGAAGATATATGTGAGAGAGAAGATACAGGTGAGAGAGAAGATACAGGTGAGAGAGAAGGTACAGTGAGAGAGAAGATACAGGTGAGAGAGAAGATACAGGTGAGAGCGCAGGTACATGTGAGAGAGAAGATACAGGTGAGAGAGAAGGTACTTTTTTTGTGAAATAAAGCAGCATGTCATCAGTGTAGAAACAATCACAATCCTTTATAAAAAAGAGACACATTATTTTTTCTAAACAAAGTAGGATCGTATAAAATAAAACTAAGAAGGGATGAGGATGGAGCCGTGGGGAACCACAGGAGACAGCAGCAGCAGGAAAGTCCAAAAACATTAAGAACGTTGTGGTTTTATGGGTCTAAACATAGACTGGAGTTTTTTACGTTTTCATTCGTAAATTCAGCAGAGCATCCTGAAACCTGACTGGATTTTCTCCAGTTTGTTTGTTGTTATCGAGAAGAGGACAAGTTTTAAGGAGACATTTATTTCCAGGACCTCAGATAAATTATTGTTCTCCCCCCGCAGCCGAGACGGCGCCTCCCAGCTTCCTCCAGAGACTTCAGAGCTCCTCGGTGAGACAGGGCAGCCAGGTGAGGCTGGACGTCCGAGTCTCAGGTATCCCCACACCTGTGGTGAAGTTCTACAGAGAGGGAGCCGAGATCCAGAGCTCGGCCGACTTCAGGATCCTCCAGGAGGGGGACCTGTACAGTCTGCTGATCGCCGAGGCCTTCCCAGAGGATTCTGGGACATATTCTGTGACCGCCACCAACAGCAGCGGACGAGCCACCTCCACCGCCGAGCTGCTCGTTCAGGGTGAGGACACGTTTTACAGGACGAATGAAGAACAGCATCTAAAATAATCAGCCAGACAAAAAACAACACGTCCAAAGCTGCTTTACCTCTGTCAGATTTGATTGTTTCATTATTTATCTGTGTGTGTGTCTGTGTGTGTGTGTGTCTGTGTGTGTGTGTGTGTGTGTCTCTGTGTGTGTGTGTGTGTGTGTCTGTGTGTGTGTGTGTGTGTGTGTGTGTCTGTGTGTGTGTGTCTGCGTGCGTGTGTGTGTGCATGTGTGTCTGTCTGTGTGTGTGTGTCTGTGTGTGTGTGTGTGTGTGTGTGTGTGTGTGTGTCTGCGTGTGTGTGTCTGCGTGTGTGTGTGTGTGTGTGTGTGTGTGTGTGTGTGTGTGTGTGTGTGTGTCTGCGTGTGTGTGTGTGTGTCTGTGTGTGTGTGTCTGCGTGTGTCTGTGTGTGTGTGTGTATGTGTGTGTGTGTCTGCGTGTGTGTGTGTGTGTGTGTATGTGTGTGTGTGTCTGTCTGTCTGTGTGTGTGTGTTCAGGTGAAGAAGCCGTTCCAGCAAAGAAAACCAAAACAGTGATTTCAACCGCTCAGATTTCACAGACGCGACAGACCAGAGTGGAGAGGGTACGAAACAAACTCAGACACGATGACGTCTCCGTCCAAAACGCTGTGATGTCATCTAATTGACGCTCTCTCGCTGTGATTGCATCGTGTCTCTCTGGTGTCTCTCTGGTGTGTCTCTGTGTCTCTCTCTCTGTGTCTCTCTCTCTGTGTCTCTCTCTCTGGTGTCTCTCTGGTGTCTCTCTCTCTGTGTCTCTCTCTCTGGCGTCTCTCTGGCGTCTCTCTGGCGTCTCTCTGGTGTCTCTCTGGTGTGTCTCTGTGTCTCTGTGTCTCTCTCTCTGGTGTCTCTCTGGTGTGTCTCTGTGTCTCTCTCTGTCTGGTGTCTCTCTGGTGTCTCTCTGGTGTGTCTCTGTCTCTCTCTCTGTGTCTCTCTCTCTCTGGTGTCTCTCTGGCGCCTCTGGCGTCTCTCTGGCGTCCTCTGGTGTGTCTCTGTGTCTCTCTTTGTGTCTCTGTCTCTGTGTCTCTCTGGCGTCTCTCTGGCGTCTCTCTGGTGTGTCTCTGTGTCTCTCTGGTGTGTCTCTGTGTCTCTCTCTTTGTGTCTCTTTCTCTGTGTCTCTCTGGCGTCTCTCTGGCGTCTCTCTGGTGTCTCTCTGGCGTCTCTCTGGTGTCTCTCTGGTGTGTCTCTGTGTCTCTCTCTCTGTGTCTCTTTCTCTGTGTCTCTCTGGCGTCTCTCTGGCGTCTCTCTGGTGTCTCTCTGGCGTCTCTCTGGTGTCTCTCTGGTGTGTCTCTGTGTCTCTCTGGCGTCTCTCTGGCGTCTCTCTGGTGTCTCTCTGGTGTGTCTCTGTGTCTCTCTCTCTGTGTCTCTTTCTCTGTGTCTCTCTGGCGTCTCTCTGGTGTCTCTCTGGTGTGTCTCTGTGTCTCTGTGTCTCTCTCTCTGGTGTCTCTCTGGTGTGTCTCTGTGTCTCTCTCTCTGGTGTCTCTCTGGTGTGTCTCTGTGTCTCTCTCTCTCTGGTGTCTCTCTGGCGTCTCTCTGGCGTCTCTCTGGCGTCTCTGGTGTGTCTCTGTGTCTCTCTCTGTGTCTCTCTCTCTGTGTCTCTCTCTCTGGTGTCTCTCTGGTGTCTCTCTCTCTGTGTCTCTCTCTCTGGCGTCTCTCTGGCGTCTCTCTGGCGTCTCTCTGGTGTCTCTCTGGTGTGTCTCTGTGTCTCTGTGTCTCTCTCTGGTGTCTCTCTGGTGTGTCTCTGTGTCTCTCTCTCTCTGGTGTCTCTCTGGTGTCTCTCTGGTGTGTCTCTGTGTCTCTCTCTCTGTGTCTCTCTCTCTCTGGTGTCTCTCTGGCGTCTCTCTGGCGTCTCTCTGGCGTCTCTCTGGTGTGTCTCTGTGTCTCTCTCTTTGTGTCTCTTTCTCTGTGTCTCTCTGGCGTCTCTCTGGCGTCTCTCTGGTGTGTCTCTGTGTCTCTCTGGTGTGTCTCTGTGTCTCTCTCTTTGTGTCTCTTTCTCTGTGTCTCTCTGGCGTCTCTCTGGCGTCTCTCTGGTGTCTCTCTGGCGTCTCTCTGGTGTCTCTCTGGTGTCTCTCTGGTGTGTCTCTGTGTCTCTTTCTCTGTGTCTCTCTGGCGTCTCTCTGGCGTCTCTCTGGTGTCTCTCTGGCGTCTCTCTGGTGTCTCTCTGGTGTGTCTCTGTGTCTCTCTGGCGTCTCTCTGGCGTCTCTCTGGTGTGTCTCTGTGTCTCTCTCTCTGTGTCTCTTTCTCTGTGTCTCTCTGGCGTCTCTCTGGTGTCTCTCTGGTGTGTCTCTGTGTCTCTGTGTCTCTCTCTCTGGTGTCTCTCTGGTGTGTCTCTGTGTCTCTCTCTCTGGTGTCTCTCTGGTGTGTCTCTGTGTCTCTCTCTCTCTCTGGTGTCTCTCTGGCGTCTCTCTGGCGTCTCTCTGGTGTCTCTCTGGTGTCTCTCTGGTGTGTCTCTGTGTCTCTCTCTTTGTGTCTCTTTCTCTGTGTCTCTCTGTGTCTCTCTGGCGTCTCTCTGGCGTCTCTCTGGTGTCTCTCTGGTGTGTCTCTGTGTCTCTCTCTCTGTGTCTCTTTCTCTGTGTCTCTCTGGCGTCTCTCTGGTGTCTCTCTGGTGTGTCTCTGTGTCTCTCTCTCTCTGTCTCTTTCTCTGTGTCTCTCTGGCGTCTCTCTGGCGTCTCTCTGGTGTCTCTCTGGTGTGTCTCTGTGTCTCTCTCTCTGTGTCTCTTTCTCTGTGTCTCTCTGGCGTCTCTCTGGCGTCTCTCTGGTGTCTCTCTGGCGTCTCTCTGGTGTCTCTCTGGTGTGTCTCTGTGTCTCTCTCTCTGTGTCTCTTTCTCTGTGTCTCTCTGGCGTCTCTCTGGTGTCTCTCTGGTGTGTCTCTGTGTCTCTCTCTCTCTGTCTCTTTCTCTGTGTCTCTCTGGCGTCTCTCTGGCGTCTCTCTGGCGTCTCTCTGGTGTCTCTCTGGTGTCTCTCTGGTGTGTCTCTGTGTCTCTCTCTCTGTGTCTCTTTCTCTGTGTCTCTCTGGCGTCTCTCTGGTGTCTCTCTGGTGTGTCTCTGTGTCTCTCTCTCTCTGTCTCTTTCTCTGTGTCTCTCTGGCGTCTCTCTGGTGTCTCTCTGGTGTGTCTCTGTGTCTCTTTCTCTGTGTCTCTCTGGCGTCTCTCTGGTGTGTCTCTGTGTCTCTCTCTCTGTGTCTCTTTCTCTGTGTCTCTCTGGCGTCTCTCTGGCGTCTCTCTGGCGTCTCTCTGGTGTGTCTCTGTGTCTCTCTCTCTGTGTCTCTTTCTCTGTGTCTCTCTGGCGTCTCTCTGGCGTCTCTCTGGTGTCTCTCTGGTGTGTCTCTGTGTCTCTCTCTCTGTGTCTCTTTCTCTGTGTCTCTCTGGCGTCTCTCTGGCGTCTCTCTGGTGTCTCTGTGGCGTCTCTCTGCCCTCAGAGGATGGAGGCCAGTTTCCAGGCCACCGCCATGATGGAGATGCAGGTGGAGGGCGCCGAGCTGACTCAGCTGGCTCACAAGACTCCGCCCAGAGTCCCTCCCAAGCCCACGTCCAAGTCCCCGACTCAGCCCTTGCTGGTCGCCAAGGTGGCCGGAGGACGCCAGCAGTCGCCGTCACCCGTCAGACACGTGAAGGCGCCCACGCCCACGCCTGTCAGGTGGGTGGAGCCTGTAGCTGCTGATGCAGATTGTTTTGGTAATATAGTTATTAACCCTTTGAAACCCGGATCACCAGCAGTTTTGTTGTGCTTCGACCAGATGCCTTTCACAAGCATTTAACCCTTCGTAACTGGAGCAAATCCGTCTGATTTCACTCAAAAACATCAACCAGAGAGCAACTGGCAACCCTCGAAAAGGAAATGACCACAAAGTTTGTTTTAATATATTGATATATATACATATATAAAGGGGAAAATGCCTACTAGAAAACATGAATTATGATTATTATAACTAAAAATTTAAAATTTGGTGACAGAATATATATGTGTATGAATCTTTTCATTTTTTTCAGGCCACTTTCTTGTTTATTGTTGATTTTTACTTTTCTTTTTTTGCTAATTTTGGGGTCATTTCTTCTTAAGTAGTTCATTGACTACTCATGTTTTTTAAAGAAATCAAGTCAAGTTTCATGGGTTTTAAAGGGTTAAAACTCAGTTAACAGACTTGAGGTCAGTGAGCGGGGCAATGATGTCATCGGAGGTTGGCCCCCTACCGGCCTGTAACGTGACCTCCCTCCCTCCCCCCGCCTCCAGGCCTGCCTCTCCCACTTCAAGACTCTCGGTATCCCCCATCAGGCCGGTCAAGTCCCCCATCACTACACGCAAGGTGGCGGCCGCCGCCGCCGCCGCCGACGTGCTGCCGCCGTGGAAGCAGGGAGACTACGTGTCCGAGGCCAGCTACACCAGCATGACCAGTATGACCAGCATCAGCCAGGTGGGCCAGGAGCAGCGCTGGGAGCAGCAGGTCACCGGCGTCAGAGAGGTGAGGGGGGCTGCATGGGGGCGGGGGGATACGTTTTGATCTCAGAGTCAAAAATATGAGACGAAGAAAAAGTGTCGATTTCTTAGAAGAAATCTGACATTAAAATTTCAATTTTGGAATCAAAATGTGAATTTAATCAAATGTTACAGAAAAAAGTCCAAACCTGTGAAAATAAATCCGTCAGCGTTTCAGTTTTATGAAACCATTTCAAGCCGAGGATTTTAGGGGTTAATAACGTTTGGGCTGAGGACATTTCCACGTCACTCAAAACTATGTCCTTCAGTCCTTCAGTCCATCAGTCCATCAGTCCATCAGTCCTTCAGTCCTTCAGTCCTTCAGTCCATCAGTCCATCAGTCCATCAGTCCTTCAGTCCATCAGTCCATCAGTCCCTCAGTCCATCAGTCCATCAGTCCCTCAGTCCATCAGTCCATCAGTTCCTCAGTCCATCAGTCCATCAGTCCTTCAGTCCCTCAGTCCATCAGTCGTGTCTTTTCCATTTCTTCTATGTGTCTCAGTTCAGTGCGAATGTCTTTGTTTTGACCACACTGACGTCCTGGGTTTGTGTCTGAGTGTTGTCCAGTTGTTGGAGTCTCTTAAAGTCTGTCTCGGTCTTTTATGGACCCCAGAGTTAACCCTTTGATTTGGTTATCAGCCTCAAACTGTTGAAATGGAGTCAGAACCATCTGAAACACCAGATGACTCCAGTTTTACTCAGAACGCTGAAGGACGGGACAAGGACGTGACAGGTGACGATAACGTCCATTATTTGGACATTAACTCATACGGTTACGAGTTGAACACAACTCAGGACGGGATCTGTGAAACCGTTGATGACAGAGAAGATCCGGAGTCCGACAGTGCTTCAGAAAGTTGGGAGGAGATGCCAACGTACAACATGAGTGATGAAGACATGACGGAGACGTGTTGTAGTCCATCGAACTGTGCAGATCTCTCCTCCATCTTTAAAGACTCATCGCCTGTTTCATGCCTCCACTCAACCGAAGAAACCCTCAGATTTCAGGGCTGCGACATCTCACCCGATTCGTCCGCCGCAGACAGTCCTCCATCTGTGAATCACGAAGAGTGGTGTCTCTGCGATCTTAACCGCAGCGTCCTCACGTCCATCAGGCAGCAGGAGGAGCAGGTACACCGGCGGATACGTCACCGTCGCTCCAAAGATTTTTTAATCACTTTCACAACCTCTTTTTTCAGTTTTGTTCCCACAAGTTTGAGGTTTCCTGCACCTTCGTGTCTTTACTTCCTGTTGCTCTCTGTGGACGCTCAGCTGACTGCGGCCTTTTCTTTAATGCACGTCATATGTTCACATGCACACCTTCAGTGTTCACATGCACACCTTCAGTGTTCACATGCACACCCGTATCCTCTATGAAATGATTTTTCTCTTTGATTGGACTCCACAGAGAAGACACTGGTCCAAAACATGGATCAGACTCGGTACTGTCTATCAGAGTCCAAAAAATCAGATCAACTGCTGATTCAGGTTTCAATAATCAGGAAATACCGTTGACGTTGAAAACATGTCAGTCCGATTCTCTAAACGCTGGACTCTAACAGTGACGCTGGTGTGCATGTTCCAGTTTTGGTGTCTCACAGAGACAGGAAGGTGTCCGGGGTGAAATATTTGGAACATTTTTTCCAAACGCTAAACTGAGACATTTTTGAGTCCATTTATTGGATCCATGCCTGTCAATGACTTGAAGTTGTCTTCGTCCCTTGGACACAGCTGGAGTCAGGATGTGGTTAACTTAGCATAGCAGACAGATCAGAGGCAGCAGAAAACAGCCAGTGCAGATCTGTCCAAATCCAAAACTACACCTTCAACCCATTTTATCCATTTAAAGTCCTCACTAACATGAAGGAATGGACATTTTTTTTTGCATTTTTTATGTCCTTCAGGCTAGAACATCATCAATCTATTTGTTACTATTATTTTGTTTTGCAGACTCTATAGTTTTTAAATATAAACCTCTACAGACAGTTGAGACTGCGTTCATGGCGGTCTAACTTCCTGTAAAGGAAAACTGTTTAAAAATACAGTGACATCTAGTGGGTTTTTTCAGCATAACAAACCTAAACTGAATGTTAGAGAAAGCTCAGTCAGGTTGAGTTCAGCTCAACACTTTTTTTCATTCGGATTAAGTGACTCAAAATGTGCTCTACCAAATGGCAGAGTCGGACATCAAAGGGTTAAATATGGTGATAACAGAGTGAGGCTAAAGTTAAAAGACCCCTGTCCAAAGTCATCAGCAGCTGCTGATTCCTGACAACGGAGTGGAAATAAGTCAAATAAAAAATAGTCCCTCACCAGAGCAGAGAACTGGAGTGAATCTGTAATGATCTGAGAGCTATAACTGCTAAAATACGATCAGTATATATTCAGATTTCACCCTGTCCGCCGGCCTGTCTCTGTCCCTCCGTCCTGCCATGGATGTCCTGAGATCTATGTGCTGCTGGTTGTGTCTCCAGGCTGAGGGCGGGAAAAGAGCCGGGGCAGTGGCCACGGTGGTGGCCGCCGTTGACCTCGCTCGTGTCCGTCAGCCTGTGCATGTCCCGGGCAGTCCGGCTGAAGAGGAGGAGGCTGTAGAGGCAGAGTTCAGGCAGGCCGCCGCCGCCGCGGCTGCAGATCAACAGTATCAAGCCAGCTGGACAACAACAAGAGCGCAGGCTGGGCAAATGCTCACCACTGCTCAGGAGGTTACACCTGAACCGACCCCGCCGCCTCAGGTCAGCCGGGCCTCCAGAGCGAAGGAATGGTGACATTATCAGGAAATTTGACCAAAAGATCAGATCAACATCTTTATATCAGAATCTTTTCTGCTGCACTGTCAAATGATTTTTAGGGTTCAACAAACAATTTAAGATTCAACAAAATAATACAGTCTATCCAATAATGACCCCCAGGTGTCCACAGAGTCAACCGTAAATCCCAGGTGTCCAAAGAAAATTAAAGACTCCCAGATGTCCATGATCATGATATTGATTCCCGGGTTTGAATAAAAATATGTTTTTGTGATTAAATTTCTTGTAATTACAAATTACTTGGCAGTGCTTTAAGATAATGACTCTAAAAAGGTCAATCTGAAGGGACAAATATCTTGATAATTATACCATTATTTTCAGTACTTGTAGTAATAAGGTACTGTTGAAGACATTAACATTTATATATTAATACATATATTAATTCTTGAGATCTTCCTGAGTTGTAACTCTGAGTTGTGAACTCTGTTGGTTACTCCAGATTCAGAGAGCGACGGACATCTCCGTCCATGTGGACACTGGTCTCACTCCGTCCCCAGTTCCACATTTCACAGTTTCTAAAGTTTCTGTCCCAAAACACGAGCCTAGCTCTGAGGTAAGAGAGGCAACTTCAGGCAAGCAGTACAAACCAACCTGTGTGGGCTAAAGGGAACTCTTGCCCAGAGAAAACATGTGGAGACAACATGTGGACTAAGGAACAGTGTTTGAAATTACGAAATAAACTGTAGTCATGAAAGCGTCCACTGACCCCTCACTCCGCCCACCCCCCTTTAGTTACTGTTGATGATCGGCCTTGAAGTGTCTGCTCCTGAGACGAGCTCTGTACCTGACAGACGGTATTACCTGAGCTCACCAGCTCATCAGCCATTTAACTCCTGAGCTGGTTAAAAAAAAGTCCTGTGGGTCAAATTGTCCTGATACATTTGAAATCTGACATTCAGGACCAACTCCCACACAGTGGATGTTCAGTCCTGAGCTGAGCTTCTTTCTCAGCCTCGGCCGTGTCTTGTGAAGTTGCTCATTGCCTTGTACTTATGTTTTTTTAATGCCACAGAGCACTGAAGTCAGATGTTGGCCTGAAGTGATGCCAGGCTACATTGTAAGCAGTTAGTTTGAGGATGTTAACAGTTTATGACAGAGCAGAGTACATGTCCCTCTTCAACACGAAGAAATCCAAAATGTGACAGCTGTGACGAGTTAGTGTTGCTGAGCTCTGATTGGACAGTGACAGCTGTGACGAGTTAGTGTTGCTGAGCTCTGATTGGACAGTGACAGCTGTGACGAGTTAGTGTTGCTGAGCTCTGATTGGACAGTGACAGCTGTGACGAGTTAGTGTTGCTGAGCTCTGATTGGACAGGCGCTGTTTAGCCATCAGTCATTGGTTACTGCTTGCCTGAAATGCAGACCTGTTGTGAAGTGTAGTGCAGAAATTGTAAGAATGTCTTTAAAATAACAAAATGAATTCACCTTTAACCTCTTGACCCCAATAATCAGTAAACATGCTCCAGAACCTTCCTATTAATATTTTGATTAAAAATCCCCCTGATTTCCTCCTCTGGTCGCTTTAATCAGACTAACGTGCGTAGATCTCTTCCTCTGCTGTGGTTTAACACAAACTGTAAAAAAAACCAACACATTTCATTGATGCTGGTTCCTCCTCTTTGGGTCGGTCAGGTTTCCATCGCCGGCTCTGCGATGGCCACGCTGCAGAAAGAGTTATCTTCATCCTCCGCTGCCGCGAGAAAGATCATCAAGCCCGTCAAGTCTCCCACTCCGTCCCGCTCTATGGCGGAGACCAGAGAGACGCTGGAGCCCATCCCCCCTCCGTTCAAGGGCCCGACAGAGAAATATCATTTAAGCACTGAGTTACAGACGGGGGTGGTCTCAGGGGGCGTTTATGAGGACTGGGGAGCCCAGGTTTGTAATCTGGTTTAGTGGGCTGGATCTGAACAGGACAAGAAAACCTGATGAGTATATGAAGGTCAGATCATCTCTGTGTGGTCCAAACCAGCAGTAACGGATCAATGTTTCTTCAAAACAAAGACATCACAAAACAGGGTGTCTGCAGGTCCTGACAAAGTCATACATTTAATTTTATAAATATTATGCCTTAAAAGTCATTAAAAGGCCTTGAATTAAAATTTGTGAGTTCTTAATTGCCACTTACATTTGATAAAATTTAGTTAATCCATCTTTAAATATCTTTTTGTCAAAGTGAGTAGAACTCTTCTGTGTGAAAGTCACATTTCTGATGTTACAAATATTTAATCTGCCACTGAAACTAATTCTCTCACCTGATGGTGAAATGTAGAATAATCTATCTCACTCTTAGAACAATATTCCTGTAAAAACCTGCCTTGGCACAGGATGATTTGTCAAAAAAAAAACAGTCTAAATCTGGTTTAAAATGATCTTGAACTGGTCTTGAAAAGCCTTAAATTCAAGACTTGAAGACGCCCTGACTCCAAATCTACAGTGGAGAATATCATGACTGCTGCTGTGTATATTCATGATCTCCTGATGATTATTCCTCATATTTAAATGACCCCTGCGACTGTTATTCTAGCACCATCTTCTGGCCACTTTTTATGCACGACATTAAATCTATGGGTCAGGATTTTTCTCTCGAGCTCCCCGGAGCTTGAATCCTTTGGACTTTAATGGCTTTTTACGTTTTTAGGACCGCTCCAATCACATGATGTGGAATGTGGACAACCTTGCACACAAAGAGATCTACTCGTTGACCTTTAGTCTAGATCTTTAGAGGTCAGGTTTTCTTGATTTGTGTGAAAATCAAAGATTTTTTTTCCCCTCTAATCAAAACTTTAACATGCTCATCAATGCTATTGACAACCTCATTCTCACCTCTTGAGCCCGTCCGGCCTCCTCTCCATCTGTCCATGCTGTGTCTCCTTCATATGCTGGTTGTCAACTTTGAGTTGAAAGTCTTGTCCAGGGTGTGTTTGCTCTGTTGTGTCCATGTCGTCGATTTTAGGAGCATCTTTTGTTAAATTGTAGCGCTAACAAACCAGTGTTTGTCTGACAGGTGGTGGAGGCAGCAGCCATACCTTCAGCAGGTGGCGCCGTCGTCCCGGCCACACTGGTGTCGGTGAGTTGCTTTTGTTCTCCTCAAAACCTCTAAACATATTCACACCCCGTGGGACATTTTCTAAGTGTTGTGTTTTGTCTGCAGGGCTTGAAGAACACAAATGTGACGGAGGGCGAGTCGGTGAGCCTGGAGTGCCAGATCAGCGGTAACCCCACGCCCACCATCATGTGGTTCAGAGAGGACTACAAGATCGAGAGCTCCATTGACTTCCAGATCAGTTATGTGAACGGATTCGCCCAGCTGGTGATCCGCGAGGCATTCGCCGAAGACAGCGGACGCTTCACCTGCACCGCCACAAATGAGGCGGGAACTGTCAGCACCTCTTGCTACCTGCTTGTCCAGGGTGAGTAGAAAAATCATCCATCAACCGAACATCACTTGGTTTGCATCTTGTCCCTCACATCAGGGTTCCAGTCGATGCTCGTCTTAAAAGCCACTGGATTCATTAATCTAAAAATTAGACCTTAATTGGTTAATTGGTTGGTAAACAAAACAGATACTCTTGCGATAATGTAGTCTATGTCCATTGTCTTCCATGTGTTTTACTCCTTAAAAGGGTTGCTTTTTTTTTTTTTTACATTTACCACGGACAACCCTTTTCACTTGATAAAAAAGTAATGTTTCATGTTAAAATAAAGATTTGGATAAAATAAAATTGTCCTTCAACTCTGGTTATTAGAAAATTGGTCTTAAACTTAATTCTGAGTGGCATTTAAAAAGTTTTATGAAGTCCAAAATCAGCCTTGCTTTGAGCTGCTTTTAATGTCCCTCTGAATTTAATGACCTCTGGGAGACCTCTATTGTGGGTCCTCCTCTGTTTTCACTTCATATTTTATCCTTTTATCTATATTTTATTTGTACTGGGAATCTTTCCTGTTCATCTTGGTGCCTCCTGCCTGAGATTAACCATCTGTCTGTCCTCCAGTGTCTGAGGACATCGAGAGCAGAGAGGAAGTCGCTGCCATTACTGAACATGTTGAAACTGCTGCAAAACTGTGAGTTCAGTCAAATTAATAGTTGAGATATAAAGACAGCGGTACAGTTCAGTCCTGGTGATCTTAAAGAGAGATTTGTATTTTCAGAGTCACGGAAGAAGCCAAAGAGGAGGTGGTCGAATCAGACGCTGCGGCCGCCGCTCCCTTCTTCATCAAGAAACCGACCGTCCAGAAGCTGGTGGAGGGAGGAAGTGTGGTGTTTGAATGCCAGGTCGGGGGAAGCCCCAAACCACACGTCATCTGGAAGAAGAGCGGCGTGCCGCTGACAACTGGATACAGGTATGTGATGTATCTGGTTGTGATGTCCCCAGAGAAAGATTCCCAAAGATTTAGGTGTTTTCTTTTTTTTTTTGGATGTACCTCTTACTGTAAACCCAATGTCTCTGCTGTCCCTGAGTCTGTGACTGACCTAAATTTTGGGGCAATGTGTCGTAAATGATATACTGGACAAATATAATGTGTGACCTTGACAACATGAAGTCCTGAGTTTGAATATTTTACTCAATGTATATAAAACTAGCTAAAACAGAATATGTGCACTCTCGACACACTGGAGACACTTTGGAAACCTGTGATCAAGGTTTCAGAGCACGCCGCAAATCATTATCTTTAAACACTGGAAAGATCAAGTCAAGTCAAGTCAAGTCAGTTTTATTTATAGAGCCCATTATCACAAAACATGGTTTGCCTCAGAGGGCTGTCGTACAGTGTACGACAGCCCTCTGCCCTTAGACCCTCACATCACCTGAGGAGAAACTCCCGAAAAGAACCCCTGTAATGGGGAAAAAAAGAGGAAGAAACCTCAGGAAGAGCGGTAGAGGATAGTGAGGGATCCCTCTTCCAGGACGGACAGACGAGTGATAGATGTCGTAAATAACAAATGAAATACAATCATAGCAAAAAAGGAAAGAAAAAGAGAGAGAGGGGGAGAGGGGGGAGAGAGGCACAGCAATAATAGAAACAGATGCATGTCATATTACAATATCCCCAATTATTCACATAATTTATACTGAAACAGTCAGTCAACAACTTGAGCTCTATTTCTGGCAAAACTTTAGGAGAAAATAAATCATCTGAATAAAGTTTGTTTAGATTTTGTCAGTAATGAATACTTCATCCTCTAGGAGGCACTATTCATCACTGAATAGCCTTCACATGCTCTGTTCTCTCTGATGTCCATCAGATACAAAGTTGCCTACAAGAAGGAGACTGGAGAATGCAAGTTGGAGATCTCCATGACCTTTGCTGATGACGCCGGAGAATACTCTGTTTTTGTCAAGAACCCACAGGGAGAGGTTTCAGCCTCCGCCAGTCTGCTGGAGGAAGGTACACAAGCATCTGCATCAATGAAATCTAACATCACAATGAAGTCAGACTGGAGAGCAAAAGTAAAAGATATGAAGGAAAGAAGCTCTGTTTGCAAAGACTTTACTTCAGAAAACTGTCTCTTCCCTGATGTCAGGGTTTGCCTGAACTTCTGTAACACTTAATGCTTTGTTTTGCTAACAGAAGAATATGAAGCCTACATGAAGACACAGGAAGCAGCCTTTAAGACTGAAGTGACAGCCGCGGTGCAGGAGCCCAAAGTGGCAGATGTTCCCCCTGTTGTTGTTACGACGATGGAGCAGATGACCACCACTGTTATATCTGGGCAGGTAGGAGCACCTTTAGACATGGTTGGAGGTTCTCTTGTAGCAGTTTTGGAAAATGTAAATATTTCATGGTACCTTGGAACTTAATTGACCCTCTAGTAGAGGACTGTGGGGGCCATAGTCTGAACTCCAGCCCCCCGAGAACCTTTGAGTTGTCTGCCATCAATGAGGACAGTCGACCATGTAGATAAATAGATAGAAATTAGGGAAGCAAGTTGTAGCAATAATAGAAATACTTTCATATATTTAATGTGTTCAGGGTTGAGTTTTTAGTTTGAACAGTGGAAATATTTCAAAGTATTCCAATAATTTGCAAAAACTCCATTCTTGGCCCAAACACTTACTGACTTGGCTTGACAACCAGGGCTTTGCCAATATTTTAACATCCAACCAACCAACCATTAGCTATTGACTGACAGTCACCAATGAAACAACAAAATCACTGTCAAGAACTCTGAACAAGTCACGACCATATTTTGTCTCACCTGCAGGAATTCCATTTGTCTGCCATTGAGTTGAGGATCATCCAGGAGATCGAACTCCGCATTATGAAGATTACCTACAGAGAGATTGTGACAGAAGACGGAGAGTTGATGGTGACCGCTGACCCCACCGAGGCCGTGCAGCCCGCCTTTGACACTCCCGTCAAAAACTACAGGATCATGGAGGGAATGGGCGTTACTTTCCACTGCAAGATGGGTGGAATGCCACTCCCAAAGGTAGTGAATACTGAAGAAATAAAAAGTCTAATGCAAATCTGCATCTGAAGGGATTTTACATTGGCATTTTGTCTTCTGCTAGATTGCTTGGTACAAAGACGGACAGCGCATCAAGCCTGGCGATCGTTACCAGATGGAAGTTCTTCAGGATGGGCGTGCCAGCCTTCGTCTGCCTGTGGTTACACCAGAGGATGAGGGCGTGTACACCGCCTTCGCCTCCAACATGAAGGGAAATGCCGTCAGCTCTGGGAAGCTCTATGTAGAGCCGTCCGGAAGTGGGACACCTCAGAGATACACCCCTCAGCCAGCCATGCAGAGGATCAGGTAATGTCTCAGATGACCAAAAAGTACTTCTAAAGTGTAGATCTGTGGACACCTGGAAACCAACAACTCTGCTTCTCTCTCAGGTCCACATCTCCTCGCTCTTTGAGCCGCTCACCTGGACGCTCTTCCAGCCGTTCTCCTGGACGCTCTCCGGCCCGCCGTCTGGATGAGACAGACGAGGCTCAGCTGGAAAGACTCTACAAGCCCGTTTTTGTGATGAAGCCTTCCTCATGTAGATGCTCTGAGGGGCAAACTGCCAGATTTGACCTGAAGGTTGTCGGCAGACCGATGCCTGACACTTACTGGTTTCACAATGGTGAGTACACTGTTAGTAAATCTTTGTTAAGGTGTTCTTGAGAAGATTTGTAGGCCTCACAATAACCAAAATCTGTACATTGCTTCCTTAGGACAACAAGTGGTTAGTGACTACACACACAAGATAGTAGTGAAAGAGGATGGTACCCAGTCCCTGATCATTGTCCCAGCCATGCCACACGACTCCGGAGAGTGGACGGTCGTCGCTCAGAACAGAGCTGGACGGTCATCAATCTCCATCACTCTTACTGTTGACGGTAAGATTGCAGTTCATCTCAGACATTCTGTTAACTCTGGGCGTTTTTGAAACTTATAGAGTTTATTCACTTTAAGGTTTCCTGGTCATTTGTTTTCTGTCTTTTTCAGCTAAAGAAACGTTGGTACGCCCCCAATTCACTGAAAAGCTGAAGAACATCAGTGTTAAGCAGGGCACTCTGGTCGAGTTGGCTGTCAAAGCCATCGGAAACCCGCTGCCTGACATCGTCTGGCTGAAAAACAGTGACATTATCACCCCACACAAGCACCCAAACATCAGGTATGTTTGATTTGGATTCTATATTAAATAAAGTAGATTTTTTTTTCCATGACCCTAAAGACTAACGTTTCAAGAACCCATTCCAAAGTATTTGTCAAAGAAAGTGTACTTCTACATTTTAGTTAAGACGGAAATGTTAAAGTTATGACATATCCATCTTCCAGGGTGGAAGGAACCAGAGGAGAGGCCAAGTTCCAGATTCCCTCAGCAGCTGGCTCAGACAGTGCCTGGTACACCGCAACAGCCATCAACAAGGCTGGCAGGGACACCACTCGCTGCAGAGTCAATGTTGAGGTGGACTATGTTGAACCTGAACCAGAGAGGAAGCTTATTATTCCCAAAGGAACCTACAAGGCCAAAGAGATCGCTCCTCCAGAGGTGGAGCCTCTTCACCTGCGATATGGTCAAGAGCAGTGGGAGGAGGGCGACCTCTTCGACAAAGAGAAGCAACAGAAACCTCAGTTCAAGAAGAAGCTGACGTCTATCAGAATGAAGCGCTTCGGTCCAGCTCATTTTGAGTGCAGACTGACCCCTATCGGTGACCCCAACATGGTGGTGGAGTGGCTGCATGACGGCAAACCCCTGGAAGCTGCCAACAGGTTGCGCATGGTCAATGAATTTGGTTACTGCAGTCTGGACTATGAAGTTGCTTACGCCAGAGATAGCGGCGTTATCACCTGCAGAGCCTCGAACAAGTTTGGAGTCGACCAGACCTCGGCCACACTGGTCGTTAAGGATGAGAAGGGCCTTGTTGAGGAAACACAGCTTCCTGAAGGCAGGAAGGGAGCACACAGAATGGACGAGATCGAGCGCATAGCTCACGAGGGAGGACCTGCAGGAGTCACTGCTGAAGAAGAAACTGAGAAAATTAAACCTGAGATTGTCCTACTTCCAGAACCAGCAAGCGTGCTGGAGGGCGAAACAGCTCGATTCCGCTGCAGAGTGACTGGTTATCCTGCACCAAAGGTTAACTGGTACCTCAACGGACAACTCATCCGTAAGAGCAAGAGATACAGACTTCGCTATGATGGTATTTACTATCTAGAGATCACCGAAATCAAATCCTACGATTCAGGAGAGGTCAAAGTGGTGGCTGACAACAACCTGGGTTCAGCTGAACACACCGTGAAGCTGGAGATTAAACAGAAAGAAGACTTCAGAACTCATCTGCGCCGCGCTCCAGAGGGTAAGGCAGTTGAGGCTGCACCTGAACCTGGAAAAACACAATTCGAGGTGGTGAAGGCTGAGAAACCCTCAGAGGACTCTCAGCTGAAAGAGGTTGTCAAGCTCAAGAAGGCTCAGAGGATTGTCCACGAGAAAGCAACGGAGGAGACAGAGGAGCTGCGGAGCAAGTTCAAGCGCAGGACAGAGGAAGGTTACTATGAGTCCATCACTGCGGTGGAGCTTAAGTCCCGTAAGAGGGACGAGTCCTACGAGGATCTGCTGAAGAAGACTAAGGAGGAGCTGCTTCACCACGCTAAGGAGAAGGAGGAGGCAGAGAAGAAGAAGGAGGAGGAGCGCCGCAAACTCACAGCTAAACCTCTAAAACCAGAGAGGGTGAAACTTTCAGCCAGCATGGAGGCTCCAAAGATCCTGGAGCGTATTACCAGCCAGACAGTCGCACAGGGCGACGAAGTCAAATTCAGAGTCCGGGTTGTCGGTAGACCCGATCCTGAGTGCCAGTGGTTCAAGAATGGTGTTCAACTGGAGAAGACTGACCGCATTCACTGGTACTGGCCTGAGGATCATGTGTGTGAACTGGTGATCAGAAACGTCAGAGCTGAGGACTCAGCAAGTATCATGGTCAAAGCTGTGAGCAAAGCCGGAGAGACTTCAAGCCATGCTTTCCTGCTGGTCCAAGGTAACACAATCCATGACTATCTGCAACTTACAAATAATTCTGCACGAGAATTGTGTGTTTTTCTATTAAAGGTTTTGTTGTTGTTTTTGCAGCAAAGCAAGTCATCACCTTCACACAGAAGCTGGAGGACGTCAACGCAAAAGAGAAGGACACCATGGCCACCTTTGAGTGTGAAACCAATGAGCCTTTTGTCAAAGTCAAATGGCTAAAGAACAACAGGGAGATCTTCTCCGGAGACAAATACAGGATGCACTCTGACAGAAAGGTTCACTTCCTGTCTGTGCTGATAATTGACATGAGGGATGACGCAGAATTCACCTGCATGATTGTAGACGAAGACATCAGCACAACTGCCAAGCTCAACGTTGAAGGTGAGTTAGTTAACAGCAGTCCACAGTCAGAGAGGACAGTGCCTAAACATTAAGCTTTTATTCAGAGATGATGAACACATGAGGCTACACATCTGTAACTACACATCTGCATTACATTTTTGAACATCTGGTTCCAAGGTTTGAGGTTCACTTCTATAAAAAACTGAAAAAGTTTCCTCTAAGTCTCTCTAGTCAGGCAGAAAATGTTAAGTCTTTTTATGAAGGAACTTCTTTGAATAAAGCACATTTTCTCAAGTTTGCTCAAGTGGTCTGCAGAGGATCACTGTGTCACGTGGTCCCTGACGTACCTGCTGTATTCTGTGATCACCAGGAGCCCCTCTGGAGATCCTGAAGCAGCTGGAGAGCACAGAGGTCCCTGAGACGTACACTGGAGAGTTTGAGTGTGTCGTGTCTCGTGAGGACACTGAAGGCAGCTGGTTCTTTGGAGAAAAGATGCTGTCTCCCAGCAGTAAATACGTCATGTCCTCCCGCCGTGGAAGACATACCCTGTCTGTCAAAGACGTCAAGAAGGAGGACCAGGGAAAATACACCTTCAAAGTGGGCGAGTTCAAGACAAGTGCCTCACTGAAGATGAAATGTGAGTAATGAAAGTGACTACAATTTTTTAACTTTTTTAGTCATTTTGGGGCCAATCGATCCAACCAAAAATATATTCCAAAGAAAGACATTTTGACTTCCAGTGAGAATTCTGTGAAATTTTGAATCACAGCTCATTCTGTGAGTATTCAGAGTCCTAACGGCTTGTGAAAAGAGGCTGTTACAGTCCAGCAGACCTGGTGTGGATACTCTGGAAACTCTCTCAGATGTGTCTGGGGTGAAAGGAGATGGTGGGAGGGGGACGATGTTGGAAGCCTTTTGGACATGCCAGACTTTGCAGATGTCCGCTCTTGTAGCACCACAACATACCTCATAATCTAAATGTTTTAAAATGCTGATAATTCATTTTGTTGTTTGCTCCATTTACAAATTTCCTGCTTTGGGCTGTCAAGAATCCTGCAACCTCCAGGGAGCACCAGTCTGACTTGTACTCTGGTTGTATCCAGTGCCTAACACGTTTGTCTTGATGATTCAGTGCGTCCAGTGACCCTGATGCAGCCTCTGACGGACCTGACCGTCTGCGAGGGCGACATCGCTCAGCTGGAGGTCAAGTTCTCCCAGGAGAGCGTTGAGGGATCCTGGATGAAGAACGGGCAGCCAGTCCAGGCCTCAAACCGTGTGCACATTGTGATTGACAAACAGATCCACAAACTTCTGATTGAAGACACCAACAAGGACGACTTTGGAACATACTCCTTTGTGGTTCCTGATCATGCGATTTCAACTTCTGCAAAGCTGGTCATTCAGAGTAAGACACCTTACATAGTCACTCTTCCAAAGGATGTCGTACTTCAAACTAAAATGTTACCAACAAAAACATTTCATGTTGTGTTGCAGCAATTGGCATCTTAATCCCTCTGAAGGACATTAGTGCCGTTGAAGGCACCAAGGCTGTCCTGGAGGCCAAGATCTCTGCTCAGGACGTCAGCTCGGTCAAATGGTACCACAACGACAAACTGCTGACACCCAGCGAACGAGTCCAGATGGTGGCGAAGGGAGCCAAGCAGCGCCTGGTCTTCAACAGGACCTTCGCCTCAGATGAAGGACAGTATAAGCTGGTGGTTGGCCGAGTCGACACCAGCTGCAGATTTTCTGTTCAGAGTAAGTTTAAGCAAGTGTTGATGTACGATTTACACACCAACAACATTTATGTTTTCAGTCACATGAATGTTAATTATTCAGACTGCAGGCGGCAGGAGACCATCAGTTTATCTGGATTCTTCTTATGCACTGTTTCTGAATTATGGAATTATATGAATTATAGCTCCTTGTCTCTTTATTTAGTGATCCCTGATACATGCACGCAACCAACACATACTGAATGTTGCACTTTATGCCATGCACTCTTTACATTGCTTCTGTCACTGCACTTTTCTCCTTTGTATGAATTGTATTGTTTGTTTTTTCTTTCTCGATGATAAAAATGATCAGTCTGGCTAACTCCAGCATATTTGCATTTGTATTTTATACTTATGTGCATTGACATGATATGACTTCACAGTTTTGTCTGAACCGAACAGTCAGTGTGCAGGAGCTGAATCAAAGCAGCTGAATCAAACAGCTCCATCTGCTGGACACTTTAATAAAGACATTATCCCTGAAGGAAAGGGTCAATGTTTAATGAATCAAGACAAAGCTGATCTTTTCGACTGTTAATATTTGTCGCTGTGAATATGAGAGACTAAATTGCCTTCCTTTTGTTCCGTCTCAACAGCCGTCCATATTGTGAAACCAATGAAGGACAAGCAGTGCTCCGAGTCTGAGCATGTCACGTTCGAAGTGGAGGTTTCTCACCCGGGCATCGACGCATTCTGGACCTTCAAGAGGCAGCCCATCAAAGCCAGCACCAAGTACAAGATGGAGTCCAAGAACAAGCACCACACCCTGACTGTCATGAACTCAATGAAGGATGAAGAGGGCGAGTACATGTTTGCTGCCGGCGAGAAGATGTGCACTGCTTTACTCACCGTAGAAGGTAAGACGAGCTACGTTTTGACCAGATTATTCCGCAGTGTCAGCAATTTTAGCACTGACTGTACTTAGCATTAACGGACTGTCTTCTTTCACCAGGTGGCGCTATCAAGAAGCCCCTGCATGATTTGGTGGTGGCCGACTCCCAGACCGCCGTGCTGGAGTGTGAAGTAGCCAACCCCGCCGCCGAGGGCAGGTGGCTGAAGGACGGTCACCCCGTTGACTTCAATGAGAACACAATCAGCGAGGTGAATGGCGCCGTCAGACGCCTCGTCATCATCATCACCAAAGCCACCGACGTCGGAGAGTACTCCTACCAGGTCGCCACCTCCAAGACCTCAGCCACCCTGAAAGTGGAGGGTAGGTCCAGATTTTAGGAAAGAAAGATGCTGATAGCCTGATTGATTTCTTATCAAGGAGCCTCTGAAGGACGGATATTTGAGGAAGTGAAAATTAATTTCATGTTTTTCATTATACAAAATTATATATCTCATGATGAAAGACAGTGGATTAGGACCGTATTAAAGAAAAAAAAGATTCAAGAATAAAGTCACAATATTACGAGAATAAAAAAGTATGATATTATGAGATTAAACTCATTAATGTATGAGAAATGAAGGCACAGATTTAGACCGGAGAGTAAAATGGAATGAAAAAAGGGAAAAGTATAAATAAATGATCAGATGTGATGGATGAAATGAATCAAAATTAGAGATCAAATGAGAGAAAATGTTGAAAACATAAGGCTATCTCACCATGATACCCGCCGCTTGGGTCTCAATCTGCGACTTTATTTTTCATAAAATTACGAGTTTAATCTCTTAAAATTACTACTTTTTCTCGTAAATGTACAATT
Organism: Plectropomus leopardus; assembly: GCF_026936395.1. Lineage (NCBI taxonomy): Eukaryota > Metazoa > Chordata > Actinopteri > Perciformes > Serranidae > Plectropomus > Plectropomus leopardus. Next base: position 37,831,009 of record NC_142185.1, on the reverse strand, counting down.
TTAATCTTGTGATATTCTAATTTTATTCTCATAAATGCATGCGTTTTTTTACTCGTAAGATTACAAATTTTCTCGAAATTACAACTTTATTTTCGTAATATGATTACATCCAAGATTTTTTTCTTTAACGTGGCCCCAGGCCTCTGTTGTAAAAGTTTGATCTACAGTAAATCTTTTTTTTTCGTGCCTTTGCGTTGGCAATGATGGAAGCTGTTTGTCTTCTGTTAAATCAAACATGTCTTTGACACGCAGAGACGGCAGGCTGGCTAACCAGAATATTTCTCAAAGGGTTGAAGAATTTCTTCAAAATTATTAAATACAAAATGAGATGTACTTTATTCAGATTTGGTTTGCTGGTAAATATCTGTCCATAGCGGTGACTGCAGGAATTAATTAATATTTGTATCCTCAGCTGTAAAGATCAAGAAGACCCTGAGAAACCTGAACGTGGTCCAGACTCAGGAGGCCGTGTTCAGCCTGGAGCTGACCCACGAGGATGTCAGGGGAGCACAGTGGATCAAGAATGGAGTTGAGATCCAGCCCAGCAATAAATACGAGATCACCATCGAAGGCACGGTCCACACCCTGAAAATCAAGAACTGCACCGTGCAGGACGAGTCCGTTTACTCCTTCAAACTGGGAAAACTGTCTGCGAACGCCAGGCTCAATGTTGAAAGTAAGCCACTGCTGAACAATGCAAGATTTAAGATGCTTTAGCTTGTAAAAATAAAAACCCAAAAGTGACCAGAAGTAAAGTTCCAGAGAAAACAGTCAGATGATAAACTATAAAATATTTTCCTCTCAGCCATCAAGATCCTGAAGAAGCCAAAGGACGTGACATCACTGCTGGGCGCAACTGCCGTGTTTGAGGTGGCCGTCTCTGAGGACAACATCCCAGTGAATTGGATGTTCAACAACACGGAGCTGAGGCCCAACGAGAACTACAGGATACTGTCTGAAAAGAAGACCCACAAGCTGATCGTCCAGGACGTGGACACCAGCAAAGAGGGAGAGTACACCGTGGTGGTGGGACACCTGCAGTGCAGCGCTCGCCTCTTCGTCGAGTGTAAGTCAAACGTCTTCATAGCATGTCTCCCTCTGCACAAGTTTTGGCGGCGCACTGACCCTCCGTGTGGAGCTGCATGTTCATGTCTGGATTAAACATGTTGAAAAATTGTCCTCCTCACATTGTCCCCTCAGCCCTGCGAGTCACCAAACCCCTGAAGAGTGTCCAGGTTCCCGAGACGCAGGTGGCCACGTTCGAGTGTGAGGTTTCTCACTTCAACGTGCCGTCCACGTGGCTGAAGGACGGCGTGGAGATCGAGATGAGCGAGAAGTTCAGGATCGTGGTTCAGGGCAAACTGCACCAGCTGAAGATCATGAACACCAGCAGGGACGACTCGGCCGAGTACACCTTCGTCTGCGGGAACGACCGAGTCTCCGCTACGCTCACCGTGAACCGTAAGCTTGTCCTTTTAGCTGCTGTTGCATTATTTTTCCGTGTGTGTTCTGACTGTTTATCTACGCTGCTGTCCGAAATGTGTCTGACAGTTTTAGTGATCTTGTTTTGCAGCCGTCCTCATCACAACGATGCTGCAGAACCTGAACGCTCAGGAGAAAGACATGGTGACGTTTGAGGTGAACATCAACTACGAGGGGATCACGTACAAATGGCTGAAGAACGGTGTGGAGATCCGGTCCACAGACAGGTGCCAGGCTCGCTGCAAACAGCTCACTCACACACTGAGCATCAGGAACGTCCACTTTGGAGACAGCGCCGAGTACACCTTCATGGCCGGCTCCGCAGTCACCTCAGCCAAACTCTACGTGGAGGGTGAGAATTACTCAGTAGTTCATCTGTTTTCTTTTTGCTCTGGTTTGGTCTCTTCAACTTCCTGTGGGCCGACCGGTGAGTCTGTCTGAGCCCGCGGCCTCTTTGACCCAACAGTCCCAACATAAAGGGAGAGCCACAATCACCAGAACCACACAAGAACTCAAGAACCTCCCCGAGAACCGTCTGACTCACGAGGGTCAAACATACGGACACACGCAGGCTCATTTATTTCTGTTTTTTTTCCCGCTGTAGCTCGTGTGGTTGAATTCACCAAACACCTGAAGGACCTGAAGATCACAGAGAAGAAGAGAGCCACTTTTGAATGTGAGGTTTCTGAGCCCAACATCCAGGTGATGTGGATGAAGGATGGTCAGGAGCTGGAGATGTCTGACAGGTACAGCAGCCGCTCAAACACACTGGAAAGCTTTTACACATCATCAAAAATTAAAATAATTCACTGATAAAACCTAAAAAATTATGAAAATCTCTCGGCTAACTTCCTGTTACCATCTGTTTCTCTTGCAGATATAAAATGAGCTCGGATAAGTTCGTGCACCGTCTGGTTCTGCCGTCAGTCCGCCTGTCTGACACCGGAGAATACACCGCCGTGGCCGGGTCCAGCATGTCCAAGGGCACCCTGGGAGTGGAGGGACGGGACATCAAAATCTCAGAGCCTGCGAGCAGGCACATCACTGTGAGTTCATTTACTTATCTACGGACGCATGTTTGCCTCTATTATTCAAAAGTCAGCTATAAGCTTGGAGATTTTCTTTAGTGACTTCAGATTCATAATATATATATAAAAAAAAAAACAGGCATTTTTTCAGTGTTTTTTACGACAGAGGATGAGGGCCATGTTAAAGAAAAAATTAGATTTTGAGAATAGTCATAATATTACGAGAATAAAGTGTTTTTTTTAAAGAAAGAAGTCATCATATAATGAAAAAAAGTCATAATATTTTGAGAAAAAGGCAGCAATATTATGAGAATAAACTTGTAATATTGCAAGAATTAAGTTGTAATTTTATGAGAACAAATTTGTAATATTACAAGAATAAAGTTTACAGAATTTTACGCAAAACAGGAAAAAATCTGATATTTTACTTTAATTTTCATTCAGATTAAAAAACAAAAACAAAAGAGCAATCTGTTGAAAATAAAATGTCTTACCGGTAAGATTTTGCCAAGAATTCCTTGGAAATCCTTGAATCTAACTTCCCGGCATTCGACCGACCTCTCATCTGTTTTTGCAGGTTGTTGAAAAACAAAGAGCGACCTTCGAGTTCGAGGTGAACGAGGACGACGTGGAGGGTCGCTGGATGAGGAATGGGGTGGAGATCCAGTTTTCTGTGGAGGAGCGCTTCAACTACGCCACCATCAGGAAGCTGCACCGCCTCACCATCTCCGAGACCTACAGGAGCGACGCCGGCGAGTACACCTTCTTAGCCGGCAAGAACCAGAGCGCCATGAACCTGCACGTCAGACGTAAGAGACCCGCCGATCGCCCTCCGCTCATCAAACACTGTCACTGCACTCACCGTCTGTCCACGCAGAGCAGAAAACGCCTTTGATACCTGAAGACAGCACTTTTTCTCAGGATGCTTTCAGACGACTTTCACAAGAATTTAAACCTTTAAACTCTGAACAATTTGGTGTGACTATTTTTAACAATGAATGAATGAAACAATAAATTACTTTATTTTAAACCAAAAATTAAAACATATTATAGACGAAGAAAACAAAAGTGCAGTGTTCAAAAAGGACTTTTTTCTTTTAACTTATATTTTTAATTTTTATATCATTTCAACAAATTCCCCAAATTTATTCACAACTAGTGTACAAACAACCACCCCCGGTTTACGCACCAGTAACACGGAGGGAAAGGCAATGAGCAAATTTTCCTTTTTTTTGTTCATTTACTAACTTCCTGGTGACTTTCTTATTCTTTCTAATTTTTGGGTGATTTCTTCTTTCTTCGTTGATCATTGCTTTTTTCACATATTTTTGAAAGTAATCAAGCCAATTAGCTTCAGTTTAAAGGGTCAAACATTTTCTCTAATTTCCGAACTGTTTTCTGATTTAAGAAATGGAAACGGTGTGACTGAGGTCAGTTCAGTGTGAAGGAGCGAGAGGACTGAGCTGTCCTCTGTCAGAGCAGCTTGGAGCCTCAGCACTTTCTCAGCTACATTTTCGGAGCCAGATTTTGGCCGCCGTGTGATCTGATCTGTTTCTGACCCTGATGTTTGTGCTGTGTGCGTTCAGTGCCGGAGCCTCCTCAGGTGGTGCGACCGATGCAGCCGCAGACGGTGATGTCAGGTAGATCGGTCCGCTTCGGCGTGCAGGTGAGCGGCCTCCCGCAGCCTCAGGTGTCCTGGTACAAAGACTCGCAGCTTCTGTCCACCAGCTACAAGTGCAAGTTCCTCCACGACGGAGACGAGCACACGCTGCTGCTGCTCGAGGTCTTCCCCGAGGACGCCGCCGTCTACAGCTGCGAGGCCAAGAATGACTATGGAGAGGCCACAAGCTCCGCCCCTCTCACGGTGGAAGGTACGTTCTCAGGTTTATCACGGCGAGCTCTGCGGACACTGAAATCTGTTGAGCTCTTTTCCTTTAGGTTTTTTATTGTGAGGCTCAAATTAATCAGTAAGCAGGCTCCACTGCTCTAAGGCTGATTAATTCTCCCTTTACGAACAAAAATAGAGCCGTCTGTTTCAAACTTTGTAACAGTCACTGTCTTCACATGTCATGCGTCCTTTATGTTGCCATAGCAACAGCCAATAGATGGCACTGGAGGGCGGAGCCAAACGTTTAACACAACAACAACAGTGGAGCAGGTCAAAAGAGCAGTGAAGTAATGAGTCCTGAAACGCCAAAGTCCTTCAGGTGCCCTCGTCTCAAGGTCTCTGGGTTTTGGGGGGTTTTCGGTAAAATTTCTTAAATAAGGTCTGTGTTGAACACAGGCTAAAGATTTTAAGACGTTTTGTTCTGCAACATAAAATACGTCTGTACAAACCCAATTTTTTCAGGTTTTATGCATCTGAAAAATGCTGCTGCTAACAAGTGGCTGAATGTGTCTCCGTTTGTCGTGAGACGTCATCAACGCAAACTCATTCAGCCCACTCGCTGTCTTCACAGCGTTACAGCAACAGACACAACCGCAGATTTATCTGTTCTATAATATTTATAGATGGTGTTTTAATGTGTTTTTAGTGTTTGTAGTGGTGACGTTTAAGTCATGTGACCACAGCTTTTGCTTCTGGAGATTTAATTTAAAACACACAAAAGTTTGTTTGTGAAGATTATTGCGCTGAACTAAACCTGTAAGGATGATACACGACTTTCGTCTCAGAGATTATTTTTGGAGAAAATCGAAAACCCCAGAAGTTTCTGAGGAGGGAACCAGTATGATGCTAACTTCCTGTTGGCCTACAAACATACGTCATCCCTTCACCCCCCAATAATGGGCCAATAATGGGCCTTTAACCCTCAGGGGCTGTTTATTAACCCTTTACAGACTGTTTGTTATTAACCCTTCAGGGACTGTTTAGAGCATTTTAGGCTCTTTTCATTCTTCATTTTTGGATAATTTAGTCTGTGTTCATGCATATGACACAAATTTTGGTGTGCATTCTCCATATGACTAATATGGTAAAATGATGTCATCGTGTTTAAAATAGTCAAACCCAGACAGCCCAGAAGTGCACGGATTATGTAGTATGTATTATGTATTATTGTGACGGCTGTGGGGTGCAGTTTAAATGGTTTCAGTTGTTCCCGGCGAGCTTTTGATGAAGGCTTCCACATATTTCAACGCGCAGCTGCTACAGCACGCTTTGTTTTCTTTTTACTGCAGATGTCAAGTTCTGTTTTTATGGAAGCTATACATTTTTATGGTGTAATTATTTGTTGTAAAATAGATGTAATAAAGCTAGTTTCTGGCCTTGACTCATTTTGGAACAGAAACTAAGCTGGTGCGGTTCGGCTCCGGAGGGCAGTGTTGTGTTTTGTTTCCACGGATTATTGTTTTGATTTAAAAATACATTTCCCAGAGCCCAAAGTCTTCATTTGCTGATTTATCTCCGTCCAGAACTTGAACCAAATACTGTTCAGTATTTAAACTTAATGAAAATCTCAGACTTCATCACCAGTGCTGCATCCGGTCTGTGTTTGTCTTCCAGTCCCTGAGGTGGTGGAAACCACTCCGGTGTCTCCTCCGGTCATCATCACGCCCATGAAGGACCTCCTGGTGGCCGAGGGACACCCTGCACAGTTCCAGTGGACCGTCTCTGGGGAAGGTAGCGACCTCTGCTCCCCTTATTCTGCCTCTGACAGCTGCTCAGTAACGGTCATACACACCTCGACGGTGTCGGCCTGCAGTGTCACGTCTGCGCCGTAATCTGGATACTGTTGAAAGATCTGCCTGTGAACAGAGGAGCTGCAGTCTGAGAGACGTTTATACTCTCAACTGACGGCAATGAGTTTGTGTTTTTGATAGTCTTAATGAATAGTCTGAATATTAAAATTATAATGACCTGGAGACTTTAAGGCTTTATTTGTTCTCTACCACACATGGATCATAAACTAATGACTCTCAAAATGACATAAACACTGATGTGCTTATTATCCAGAAACACTGCTCCTCTGTTTACTGTCACGTCTTCACAGGCCTTACAGTCTTTGCCTCCTCAATACAGCAGCAACATTAACCTGCCATCCAGCAGCATCTTTAGATTTAGATAATTATTAAGTTTGAACATATAAAATAAAAATAAAAAGATGAAAATTATGCAAAAAGGCAGTAACAAAAATGTGTGATAACTGATACCTAATGTATAGATTCAAATAAGCAACAAGAAGCTGCATCTAACATGTTTGAAAAGGAGCAAGGGGAAATATAAACCTATTATTGCCTTCTCAGCTCATAATTCATATGTATATTTATTATTTGTAGCAGTTACAGGAAAAAAGGTGTGTGCTCCTGACATTAACTGAAGCGTGTGTGTGTGTGTGTGTGTGTGTGTGTGTGTGTGTGTGTGTGTGTGTGTGTGTGTGTGTCCAGACCTGCAGATTTCGTGGTTCTGTGGCGACAGGGAGATCAGACAGTCCAACATCTACAGGATGTCTCAGTCTGGTGAAACCTACCAGCTGGAGATCTCCAAAGTCCTCTCGATCCACGAAGGAGAGTTCTCGTGTGTCGCCTCAAACTCTGCAGGAATGGTCACGAGTGCCGCCTCTCTGAATATCGATGGTGAGTTATTCAGATGGTCATGTGACATTATGAGGTGATCAAAGTGTCGCCGTCAGACGAGGACGAGCTGCACGAGCGTCAACAGTCAAACTGAGATCTGCTCTGAGCGCATGTCTGTAACTGAGGATGCTGCGATTTTACACTCAGGATTTCACATGTGAGTTCGCACTGTGAAAATGAGGAGTTACAGCGTTCAAACAAATTCATACAAAAGAACCTGGAAATTCATGGAAGTTCCAGGCCTGGAAAAATTTTGGAAAACTAAATATACCCAGAAAGAAAAATAAATAAATAAATTTAAAAAAAAGCTTTTATAAAGCTAAGCTAATTATATAAATAAATAAATGATAAAATAATAAAAGGCCAACATTTTTAAAGGACAGGTGCCTTCCAAACCAGTTTCCTCTTTTTTTAAAAAAACAATCAGTGATATTAGTTCATACTGATGGTTCGCTGATGAATCGGAGCATCCTCGTCTGTACCTGCAGCGCAGTCTGTCCAGATAGATGTGCTTTCACGCGTCAGAGTCTCCTCCATCCTCCAGCCATCAGCACCTCCTGCAGGGGTGAGCTTCACTCTCAGCTGTCAAACATTCAGTGAAACATGTTTCAGCACAAAATGCGCTCTTCACTGAGCCGACAGGAGGCTGCATGCTTCATCAGGGGGAAGTTTTCACGCATGGTCACTTCCTGCTGCTCGCACAAAGATTTGACATTCATGCATTTTAAGAGGAAACATCTGTGAGCCAGAGCTGACGTCGTCTAACTGACCCTGTTCAGAGCTACCGTCCACCGTCCTCAGCATGTCGGTCACCTTTCTTTAAATTGGATATTGATCTGCTCTGCTGACTCTGGCAAAGACAATAAACAAAACATTTTCCGGTAATAAACTTTACTCCAAACATTATTATTACGCCACAAACAATGAGTCATGTTGAGTTTTTTAGGTTTTGATAAGTGTGTCTTTATTTTTGTGCCAGTGTCTGAAGGTCTAGTCAAGCATGTCATTTTTATAGAGCCCGTTATCACAAAACACAGTTTGCCTCAGAGGGCTTTACAGCGTACGACATCCCTCTGTCTTTAGATCCTCACATCGGCTAAGGAAAAACTCCCCAAAAAATGTAAGAGCTAGTTAAATTTAAGACTCAGACTGGTGTGTCTCTGCAGACACGTCAACAGGATCTTTGTGCAACCAGCTCCTGTAACACTCAGTCAGCTCAGCCTGCTGAAAGTCTTTTCATGCAGTGAGTTATTTCTGTGAGCATGCAATCAGCTTGTGGCTCTGTGCTGCTTCTGTTGTCCTCACCGTGAGTCCAGGTGATAATCCTGCAGGTGTCTCTCAGGTGATGCATGACTCTCTTCTCTCCTTTTAACAGTAGGTTTGTCTTTACTCTGAGACCTGAATCTTTATTTCAGAGGAATGCAGCATGGTCACAACAGAGCCGAACTTTGGAAATCTAGTTTTCCGGGTTCCTCATGCTCGAGCACGGACATAATCTGTAGTTTTTTTGACATTTTATTTTGAATTTTGGCTCCAGTGAAGCTTGCATGATCGACAGCGGACACCAGCCGCTGCCCCCCCACTGATCGTCCTCAGCGCTCCTCTCCAGCTGCACTCTTGACAAACAAGCTGTGTGACCTCAAGTAACCTGAAGAAGTCTCCAGAATGATGTGCTGACCTAATTCTTCTACTCTTTCTTACTGCCCAGATGAGAAAGCCTTAGCTAGCGTGTGGAGCAGTGGGTCTGACGCTGAGCTCCGTCAGAGACCGGAGGCTCAGACACTGAGTTTCAGCTCTCTGTCGGCAGGACAAACCGCCCGCTCCGTTGAGTTTTCTGAGATGGTCTCTGAGAGGTCCTCTTCGTCTTGGAGGACGGTTGAGATTCAGATGGAGAGTGTAAGCTCGGTGGAGATGAGTTCCAAGAGCAGCTTTGCTATCAAACTCTCAACCCGGCCCAAACTGCTGATGGAAATGAGTGACGTCCAGGTGAAAAGTGGCGAGATGGCCAAGTTCAGCTGCTCATTTGACGGGCAACCCTTCACCGGGGTGGTGTGGGATCATAATGGCCAGAGTCTGGCGGACACAGAGCGGGTGAGGAGCTCTCAGATTGGGGGGTTGTTGTCCCTGGTCATCCAGGGTGTTGGCGTGGCGGACCAGGGTGTGTACTGCTGCACCGCCACCAACCAACATGGCCAGAACAGCTCCTCCGCCCAGCTCACTGTTGAAGGTGGTTAATTTTTCTTCTTTATCAGTCTGTCTCTCCACTGGTCCATCCAACCTCTCCACCTGCTCCTCCCGCTGCGTCCCCTCCCCTCTTTATTTAATATTAGCCTGTAACCCCTGACCATGTCATAGAATAACACGCTGCAGTCGATTCTCCTCCTGCTGTCACAGCTTCGCCTCGCTAACCTCATCCATCCATCCTACTAACCCCTTTAGTGTTTCCAGTCGTGGCCTGATACTCTCTGACCCCTAATTCCTCTCCCTAACTTTATTCTCACCCAGCTAAAGAAGCAAACCCCACAGCAGAAACCCCAATCCCTTCCGATTCTGTGCGTAAAGTGTCTCAGACAGACAGGGGGAGCGCTCGAGATCCCCTTGACCATGACAAACAGGAGGCGGTGGAGAAGCCGGGACCGTCGCCTCCATCCTCCCAGAGACCTTTCAGCCTCATCAGCCACCTGTACTTCCCTGACGCCCTGCCTCACCACAGGCGAGGTCACCACCTCTCCAGCTGCTCCGAGTTCCTGATCAAACTGCCCCCCGAGCTGCTGAGCAGAAACAGAGACGGCGGCTCGCTGTATTGCGTTATGAAGGGGGTTCCCACTCCACTTGTCATTTGGCTTTATGGCCGGTTGAATGTTGAAGACTCTGTGTCTTACTCTCTGAAACGTGACGGCCCCCTGTGCTGTGTAAATGTTAACAATGTGGGAACCGGACACGGGGGCTCTTACATTTGCAAAAAAGTCAGCTCAGTCGGAGATGCTGAGTGCAGCACAATGAAAGGTTGGCATCTGCATGCTTTTGGTCCTTCTGCTCGCTCGGCCTTTGTTCGGCCCTCCACTCATTCACACTGCTTTCCCACACAGCCAGCAGAGGCACACTCCTTCACACGGTGACACCACTCCCTCTACCAGGTTCAACCTCTGTGATTGGCAGAGGCCGCTGACCTTTGTGTCCTGCTTTACTGACTAAAACACCAAATCATCTCAAGAGAGAGGGACACTCATATCACTGAGCATTTTCCAAAAAAAACACCAGAGGGGCTGCACACTAAAGACCAGAAGGAAGCATGCATACAAGAGAAAAACAAACGGATGATATGGATGCACGACCTGTCACTGATTCTAACAGTCTTGCACCATATGATTATGTCCAGTTCTGAGAGTGATTTTAATTTGTAAATGTTTGTGTCTTTACAGTAACTGCAGTGGAACAGGAACCTTCTCAGGTCAAGGAGGAAGAGAAAGGTAAATATTGTTTTGCGTCAGCAGGGACATCTTTGTCCATGACTAGAAAATTGTCAGATGTCCTTTATGTCTTAACAAAGATGGCATCTTCTGATTTCTGATTCTGATTCTGATTCTGATTTATTGTTTTGACTTTTGTCTTCATGTTGCACTGGTAAGAAATTCAAGTAATTCCTTTGTAAATTGTCTTTTAAATGTCATATTCTTCATCTTTCTGAAAACCATTTTCCAAAACATACTATGTTTGACAAAGTGCATTTGTGACAAAAATTAAATAGATAAGTAAAGTGATCTGAACAGCATCACGAGGGGATAGAATCAGCTGAGTTATAATATAAAACTCTTCTGTACATGGTGTGTCGCCGTGCATGGAGGTGAAATCATAAAAGCTGTTTCCGTTCAGAGTTGGTCATTTTGTTTTACCACCAAAATCTTAAAAACTAGTGGTATGTTTTGGAAAATAGACAGCAGTGAAGTTCCATACATGGAGTTAGTGGTAAATCAGCTAAAACAAGAAAAACAGTCTGGTTGTTTGATCTACCCTGCGGTCAGATGTAACTGTAGCTGCATACGTCATTCTGTTTTAATGCACTGAGGTTGGAGTTTTTGTCTCACTTCACTTTAAACTCTGATTATTCCACTTAGCCTTTTCTAGCACAACCGTCACGGTGGAGGAGGAAACCCAGGAGTCGTACTACACTGGCCTAAAGTTACCAGATAAAACCAGAACACTTGAACTTAAGCCAGAGTCCAAACGCTACTCCAGCACTTTGGAGAAGAAAAAAGAAAAACCAGTTTTCCTCAGCAAACTCTCTCCAGTAGCTTTGAGCGCTGGACAAACTGCTACGTTTACCGTCAAAGTGTCTGGTTTCCCGAAGCCCACCGTTCAGTGGTTTCACAACGGGCAGGTTATAACCAGCTCATCTGTGTACACGTTCATTCACAAGCAAGATGAATATAGCTTGCTCATTAAAAATGTTCAAAGGGAGTTTGAAGGGCCGTACTCCTGCACTGCCAGCAATAGATTTGGCCAGTCCACCTGCACATCTTATTTGCATGTTCAGGTGAAGGAGTTAGAAAAGCAGGACAAAATTGACAAGAAAACATTTGCACCAACTGGCAAAGCCCCAGAATTCACTAAAACAATAGAGCCTGTCCAGCGGTCTGAGGGAGATCAGGTGTTCTTCAGGTACGCTGTGACCGGAGATCCTCTCCCTCAGGTTCAGTGGCTCAAAGGCAGCTTACACCTTCAGCCCAGTGGGCTCTGTATCATTGTAAGCAACCCAGATGGATCAGGCTTTATAAATATTAAGAGTGTCAAACAAGAGAACAGCGGCGTCTACACCTGTAAGGCCAATAACCAACACGGGGAAGCTTCCTGTGCAGCTGAGCTGCTGGTGCTCACTGAGAAAGTTCAGGAAGAGCAGATGGTAGTTAAGAAAACAAAAGGTCTGAAAATATCCATGACTGAACAAACCATGGAGTCCAGATTACACCAGGAGAGAACTCGGTCTGATCAGATGATTTATACCATTAGCACCGAAGACCGGCAGATTATTCCCAGTGAGGAGGTGGGAACCCTCAGAGAGCTTGATGTCTCTGCTGCCACCCTTAACCGGGAGCAGCTGACCCAGCAGGCTGCTGTACTGCAAACTCATGAAGTACAGGAGAGGGTTTCTGTGGCGCCCTCTCATCCTCCGCAGGTCTCAGCTGTTCCTATGAAACAGCTTCACATGGCCACTTTCTTATCTTCAGTCCAGGAGAAACAAAAGATCACCGAGCAGCACTCCGAACGGATTCTCAGCCCTGAGATTGTAGAACTTGAGTTAGCCAAAGAGCAACCATCAAAGCTCATGTCGGCCATGTCTGAAGAGGTCCTCCCACTCACCACAGTGAGAGCCGAGGCCTTGACGGACCGGGCTCCTGAGCATGTGAAGACTTCAAATGAACCCAGACAGCTTGTTAGCGGTCACCAAGTAGAGTCCACTCCTCCAATCTGTGATGAAACTTCAGTCGTGACCCTCCGGCCAGAGGAGGAGAGGAGTTTCAGAGTCACAGAGGGGGTTAAGATTTTATACTCGGCTCAGTCCACAGGGCAACTGCCAATCACAGAGAGACACTCTGAGCCTCTGCCAGCTTTAGACACATCCACGAAACCCTTGATAGAGAAAGAGCGTTCTAAACCAGTGGTAGCACCAGTGAGCGAGACCAGAGTGACTTTGTGCAAAGAGCAGACTTTTGTAATACACAGACCAGAACAGCAGAGTGTCACCGCACACAAAGACACCGTCTACAGATCAGCGATTACTGCCGAAGAGAAATATGAACTGCGCGGTGAACAGGCAGGACAGGTGCCAAGCTTAGCATCTTCTGTGTGTCTGCAGCCTCAACAGGAGGCAGACAGAGTCCTGAATCTGCAGGTTATCAGCGATCAGGATGTTTTACAGTCTGAGGGAAGGTTCAGCAGTGAAAAACCCTCCATGGAGCAGGCAGATGCCAGGAAGAGTCTGACTCTGTTGTATTCAGTGAATCAAGAAGATCAGAGGGCAGCTGTTTGTGAGGCAACTTCAGAGTTCACAACAAAGACAGACGCCATGTCCATTCAGCCGAAGAAAGAGTCACCACCAACAAAATACCTCCAGTCAGTTCATTCTTTATCAGTTTTACCAAAGGAGGGAATTCTTTCCATCACTAAACCTGACCAGCAGATGGCAACACAGAAACAGGAAAAAGCCAGAAAGCATGCAGCTATCTCAGAAGAAAGAAGGGAACTCACAGCAGATTACCACAAAGATCTCGATGTGTCGGTGACTGGCGTTCAGTCACAGCTTCAGACTGAGCCCAGGCCGTCCAGCATCCTCACAGTCTCCTCTCAACTAATGCAGCTGCCAAGGGAGACACCTCTCGCTACTAATGTCAAGCAGCAGCGAGCGCTTGTGCAGAAAGAGGATTACTGGAACATCATGCATTCTCTGAACGTCACAGACACCCAGAGTCTGGAGGAGGGTCACACCGACAGCCTTGAAACTGATGAGAAAGTCAAACTTGAAATGAAAACTGAGCCTAAGATACCCAAAAAAACTGTCTTTATAGAGGAAAAGGCAGTTGCCACGGAAAGCAGTACAATCTTAGAGGCTGCTGAAGAGGACTTTGCGGTCCAGATCCAGGAGGGCCAGTCAGTCCGCCAGTCGGTGTTGCTCGAAGAAAAGCAGGTCATTATGGGAGAGCAGTCAAGTGAGATACAGAAATCTGAGGGTTCGACTGTCAGCGTCTTGACGCAGCCTAAACAAGTTCTGTTTGTTCACGAGTCTCAGGACTCTCAGACTCTACCCAAAGAAGTCAACTTTGTCATTCAGATTCTCAAACCTTCAAGTTTAAATATACGACATCAGCTGAGAGACGCTCTGCAGTCTGCCGTGGCCAGTGATCAGCCGGTGTTACTGGCCGATGTGGTGGGACGGTTAGAGGCAGTGGAGGTTCAGGAGGTGACGGTTCAGAGAGAGCCCAGATGGGCCACATCTACCTACCTGATCACAACCCCAGGTGCCCCCATGGAGATCACTCTGTCTTTTGAAGGTGAATACCCTCAGACAGCCGACTTCAGGTCTGAACTCCAGGTTGCTCTTCATGCTATGGTTTTCCAGGAGCAGCAAAGTCTGACCTCAGAGCATCCGGGCACCATGCAGATTGACCGGCCTCAGAAAGCACTGGTCAGCTCAGCGCCCTCCAAAGAGGTGCTGTCCTCTGTGGTGGACACCATGATGGTGGCAGAGAGTACAGTTGGGTTTCCTCCAGCTGTATCTCAGTCTGCAGCAGTCAAAACTGAAGCCAGGGCCTCCTTCCAAAGTGCAACAGTTCAGAGTCGGTCCGAGATTCACGATTCGAGGCAGGTGAGCAGGAAGACAGTCGGGTCAGAGAGGGCAGCTAGCGCTGCTGAAGTGACCACCACAGTGTCTGTGGGTCAGGTTCCTGTTGAACAATGGGAGAACATTTTTGTCCACACAGAAACCAGAGAGGAGTATCTGTCAGAGGCAATCATGATCAGCGAGTCCTCCGACAGTCTCGTAGATTACCCTGTTGTCATTGATTCTCTACAAGACATTTGCGCTGAGAATAACGACAAGACGATTTTTACCGCCACCATAAAGTATGCCACCAAAGTTAACTGGTTTTTCAATGGCCAATTGGTGAAATCTGGCAAAGAGTTCAAGTGTTCAAAAGACCACGACACATACACACTCATAATTGACAAAGTTGTCAAGGAGAAGCATCAAGGAGAATATGTCTGTGAGGCTGAGAATGAAGCCGGCAAGACTACAACATCTTCAAGACTCACTGTGGTTTCAAAAGGTTTGATGATGGCCAATTCTTTGATATCATCATCAACTAACTTCACACATTTACAAATTGCAAATCTGTTGTCTGCAAACCTCAACCATAACTCAAACTTTAAATAACCTTGTTGAACATCCACAAAGTCTTTCAAAGACTAACCTGAAAACATTAGGTGTCTGAAGGTGTCTGTGGGTATTTTACAAGTCAAATCTGGGTATTTGAGGTTTTCACCAGACAGCAGTGACATCCTCACTTTTCCGTCAAGCTCATCTGTTAGTCCACATGCACATTGGCCCCATATCCTTTGTCTTTTAAGATTCACCTTTGACTCCATATCTTAAAACATCCATCAGTCCTCCCTCCTGCTCCGTTCCTCTATGCATGCTTTCTAGTCATCACATCCTCAACCTAATAACATTTTTCTCCGCAGTTTCAGGATAACTTTTGTGTGTCACTTTCCATCCCAGGTTCAATACATCACCTCCTCCAGTAGAATCACTCATTTTTGTCTCCATTTCATCTCATTCAGTTTATTTACTTTGTCTTTTAAAATTTTTTTGCAGTGAAACCTGCATTCAGGCACAGGATTGTCCCTGTGGAGATAACCATTGGTCACCCTGCCAAGTTTGAATGTGAAACTGAGGATGCTCCGAATGTGAACTTCAAGTGGTTCAAAGGAGCAAACCCCATCAAAGAGGGTGATAGGTACAGGATTATCAGTCGCTTCAGCACTTCCTCTCTGGAGATCCTGAGTCCAAGCAGGGACGATAGTGGTGAATACACCTGCAAGGCGTCCAATCTTCATGGCAGCGATGAATGCTCCGCCACTCTCAGCGTGACAGGTAAGAGCAGCGCATGTTTCCCTCTTCTTCGCTGGTTGAGTTTGGAAATGGTTTTGAACCACACTTGAATGTAGAACTGTTGCTGATTTGTTTTTCCTACAAGGTATTATCTTCTGCTGTTCTTTGCTGGTGGAGCTTTTTGTTTCATTTGTTTAATTGTGAATTGATTTTGAATCTTTCTTGCTCTGCTGGTTTGGTTTTGTCTAATTGGCAGGTTTTGGTTAAGGTAAATCAACAGGGTATAACATAATGCAACTAATGTGTTTTTCTTTCTTCTGAATTCTTATAGAACAATGTCCCCCTGCCTTTATAACTAAACCTGACCCTCAGACCGCATATGTTGGAAAGAGGGCAGTGATTCATTGTGTAATAACAGGATCTGCTCCACTGAATGTTGTCTGGCTCAGAGATGACCAGGCCTTACCCCAAGTGCCTGCACGCTACCAAACATCTTGTGAAAAGAATAAGCACACTCTTGAAATAAACAACCTGGAGCCCGCTGACAGGGGCCTCTATGTGTGCAAGGTGTCAAATAATGTTGGGACAGCTGAGTGCAGCACGGAGCTGCGTGTTGTTGATAAACCCAACTTTGTAAAGCCGCTGGGTCCACTGGCGGCTGTGGTTGGAGGTCCTCTGCACCTGGAGTGTCAGGTGGATGAGGACACTGGAGTAACTGTCACCTGGACCAGAGATGGTAGAAAAGTCCATCAGTCTCCGGACTGTAAACTGTCTTTTGAGGATAAGACAGTCACTCTTGATATCCCAAAGACCACAATGAAAGATTGTGGAAATTATGTGTGCACGGTGACAAATGATGCTGGGAGTGCGACTTGCTCCACCTCGGTGAAGGTACAAGGTAAGAGCTGTCTGTCTGGTAAATTTTCATGGCTTCTGCAGTATTTGAAGCTGTCACAAATCTGCAGGACTGAAAATTCACATAATTGTATTCTGTGAATTGTAAATTGTGAATTGATGTCCCAGTTAGACCTGCCCCCCCTCTTCAGTCTTAAATCAATTCTCTTATAAAGCTGAGTTGTTATTTTTAAATGACTCCTCTGATATCATTTTGGCTCTTTCTAACCAAACACCTCTGCAGAGCCACCAGTCTTTGTAAAGAGGCTGGAAGCCACCACAGTTTGGAGGCAAGGCAGCACCGCTCGGCTGCAGTGCACCGTCAAAGGATCCCCTGAACTTCACGCCACCTGGTTCTTTAATAACGACGAGTTGTCTGCCGGTGGCCGATATGATGTCAGTCTGAAGGATGGTGTCGCAACTTTTGAGATAAAGGATGTCATGTTGAGTGACAGTGGAAACTTTACCTGTGAGGTTCTCAATGAGTCAGGCTGTGAGAGCTGCAGCACTAAAGTGACAGTGAAAGGTGTGTAGACTGAGGGCATTTAAGTACTGACCAAATTTCCAGAATAAGAACTAACTGTGCTATCTGTTCCCCTTCAGAACCTCCATCCTTCAGAAAGGAGTTGGTCTCGTTAGAGGCAGTCAGAGGATCAGTAGCTGTGTTGGAGTGTGAGATTTCAGGCTCTGCACCATTCGAGGTGGCCTGGAAAAAGAATAAGCAGCGTCTGTCAGCAGATAAGAAGTACAGAATAGTGTCGCAGGGCGCCCTGGCCTCTCTAGAGATTCACTCATTTGAGAGTGCTGACGCTGGTGAATATGAATGTGTCGTATCAAACGAGGTCGGAACAGTATCCTCAAAGTCGTTGACTAAACAGAAAGGTCAGTGATGTCAAGAAATACTAGACATACTTAATTACTCTACTGCTCTGGGCCGTTGTTTATGTCATTATCACAACTCCTGTAATTTCAGAGCCTCCAATGTTCTCAAAGAGGATTGAGAGTTCTACAGCAGTGTCAGGAAATACAGTGAGGCTACAGGGAACTCTGAAAGGCTCAGCTCCCATCACTGTCAAATGGATGAAAGACTCTGAGCTGATCAGAGACGATGATCCAAATGTCAAAATGACATTTGAGAACAACATCACCAGCATTTCCTTCTCATCTGTTGAGATAAAACACGGCGGCAAGTACACTTGCCTTGCCGAAAACCAGGCAGGACAGCAGAAATGTGAAGCAGTCCTAACAATTCAAGGTTAGAACACATTTCTAACTATTTATTCAAGTGTTTTTAAAGGTTAGATGTAAATGTTTTTGACTCTGAAAACTCATGTTGTATTTTAGAACCCGCTAAGATCGTAGAGAAAGCAGCGTCCATCAGCGTGACTGCAGGAGATTCAGCCACGTTGGAGTGCACAATTTCTGGAAGCCCAGAGCTCAAAGTGAAGTGGTTTAAAGACGGGAAGGAGATGATCAGTGGCCGTAAATATAAGATGACCGTAAAGGAGAACACCGCCATCCTAAAGATTCTCTCAGCAGATAAAGGAGACACTTCAGATTACAAGATGGAGGTGTCCAATAAAGTTGGAAAAGACGAGTGCACCTGCTCAGTCACTGTGATAGGTTAGTTTTAGCAAGTATATATTTTTAATAACGGCTACAAACATTTGGCCCTTGATCATGTGTCTGTGATATATTTCCTTACACAGATCGTGCTGCTCCACCATCCTTCACCAAAACTCTCAAGAAAGTGGACGCGAATATTGGTAGTAATGTTACCTTGGAATGCAGAGTTGCTGGATCTCAGCCGATGGTTGTTTTATGGTACAAAGACAATAAAGAAATTCACAGCAACCACAAACATAAACTTGAATTCAGTGAGTTTAAAGCCACTGTGACGATTACCGGCCTGGAGCAAAGCGATGGTGGAGTTTATAAATGCCGGGCCTCCAATGATGCCGGAGAAAAAGAGACCAGTGGTACTTTGTCCGTCAGAGGTCAGAAGAGTTAACTTACTTAAACTTGAGATTAAACAGAATTTAGCAGACAATAGAAATTATCAGACCTTACTGATAGGCTTTGAATATGTGTGCTCTTTTTCTTCCTTAATAACTCCAGAACCTCCAGTCTTCACTATGACACCTGAGTCCCAGGACGCTTCACCCGGATCAAATGTTGTGATAAAATCAGCCTTTACAGGATCAGCTCCGCTGGTTGTTAAATGGTTCAGAGAGGAGAAAGAGATTTTCACTGGGGGAAAGTGTTTCATAAAGAAAGATGCCTCCTCAAGCTCTTTGGAGCTTCACTCTGTGAAACCAAGTGACTGCGCTAAATACACATGCCAAGTATCCAATGATGCTGGGAAGGTGGACTGCACCGCAGTCCTCTTTGTGAAAGGTGCTGTTTCATTCTTTCTTTCAAACAACTGATATGGACTGTTGTTTATTTACTTAACCTCTTGTTTGAGGTCTTGTTGACTTTGATTGTTACTGTTAATTTACAGAAGCCCCAACATTTACAATGAAGCTCGAGCCATCACAGCTGCTGAAAACTGGACTGCCTCTAAGGCTGTCCTGCAAAGTGCAGGGCACTCCTGTTATTACCATCAAATGGTTTAAAAATGGCTCAGAAATTGCTCCAGACCACAGACACACAATGGCCTTTGACAGCTCAATAGCGACCCTGGAGGTCGAGAACTGCTCTGCAGAGGATAGTGGAGATTATGTCTGTATGGCATCCAGTGAAGCCGGCAGAGACCAGTGCAGCAGCACAGTAACAGTCAAAGGTTGGTTCAGTCTTCAGTCGTCAGAGTTTATCCTGTTTTTCTAAGATACTTTAGAGTCTGGTCCACATTGTTCTTGAACATGTTCAGTGCCGCCTACATTGACAGGAGTGCAGAGGTCACGTCCCTGTCTACCCCCACAAAGACCAGGAGTTTGACTCCTGGCATTACGGCTCACTTGTACTTCCCACAAGATATATTAGCTGTGTTTGCAGATGGGAAGCTGGTGAGGGATCACACTCTGTATTTTTTTTTATTTATTTATTTATTTTTACTTATGACTCTTGGTGGTTATTAAACCCAGCCCTTAGCGCCTAGGTCACTTGGCGTCCGCTGGGATCAGTTCCAGCCTGGCCCTCTAAACCCTCTAAACTCAACCCTCTAAAGGAAAACTGGGTAAAGCTATTAGAGGGATGAATAAACCTCAACACGAACCTTGACTTATGTTGCACGCTTCAGGTCCCTCGCCAAACGACTCCATGAACCAGAACACAGAACGCCACGTTCTGTAATTATGAAAAACCGAAGGTCACAGAGTTGACTTGCATATCTCACAAATCTCAACAGCACTTCTTGCAGACCTGTGTGTCAAGCAAGGTAATTAGTTAATTCAGCTTTTGTTGGGAGAGAACAAAACAAACAAACGTTACACAATATATATATTGTTACCTTAATACATAAATGTATGAAAGAAACAGCCAAACAAAGGTCTCTGAACGCCCCCTGTGAGCCATGATACGTTGAGGTAGATACTAGTTTGGAATCCAAGTTTTGCTTTTGACTAAATCATTTTTCAGTGGTGAGATAATGTCAACATCACAAATGTTCTCAGTCCCAGAGGTTAATTATCAATCACAACTTTCAGTTCTGAAGTTTTTTATCAAGCGAACTGAGCGAACATGTTGCAGAGAATCAATACACCATCATTGGTGCATTTACTTAAGAGACCAATGATTCCCCATTTCCACCAGTTTATCTGTGGTGCTTGAACCGGTCCTGTTCAGGAGTCCTGGAGTCTTGGTGCTATCTTGCAAACCACCCCGCGTTACTACCAGATTCAGACAGAACCGTTGCAATCAACGATGTGTCATCGATAGAGGTTGTTGCACAACAGAAGTAATCAGTCAATCAGTAATCAGATGTGGGAACCTGGTCCATATTGATGGAAAAGGGGTGTGAGAGTGGAGTGTAATGTGGAGGCTCTGAACAGCTAAATGAATTCTGTGGACCAGACTAACCCTTCAGCCCTCAATTTCCCTTTAATATGACCTTTATTATCTTTGTTTTATAGAGCCTCCAGTGTTTGTGAGGCCTTTCGAATCAGCTGAGCTTGTAAAAGGATCCGAGGTTTTCTTGGAAGGAACTGTTTCAGGTTCTCCTCCATTTGAAATAAGTTGCTTTCTCAATGAGAAGCTGATCAGAAACGACAAAAGGCATAAGATCAGTGTTGAAAATGACACCGTCACTCTTCAGATTTCAAGCTGTGAGGCCGGAGATGCTGGGACCTACCAGTGCACTGTTGCAAATGATGTTGGGGAGACTTCTTGTTCTTGCCAAATTTCACTGAAAGGTTAGTGAAAGAACAGTCTCAGATACTGACATCCATGGTTATCTTTCGTCATGTTGCCCATTTGACTATAATTTACGCCTCTATGCAAATTTAGTGAATAAAGGTTTGGGCATTTTGGACAAATTTTAGAAATAAACAACAAGCAGATGTGTGATAACAGAAATGTAATCCAGGCATCGTGACATTTTCTCTTCAGCATACTTTAGTCCTAAACATTTACCGTAATTTGTGAGGAGATAAAGTCTGCTGAAGGTTTGATCAGGAAGATTTAGATTTGCAATGTGGATCATCTGTGTTTGTGTAAACCCTCTTGTAGCCTACAGTCTGATTTTATGGTCTTCTCTCACTAGAACCACCAACGTTTATTCAAAGACTAGAGGATATGTCCTGCATTGTGAGCTCTGAGGTCTCTATGCAGTGTATGTTGTCTGGATCATTTCCCATGACTGTCTCCTGGATCAAGGACGATTATGAGCTCACAGAAGACGAGCATATTAAGATGTCCTTTGACAACAAAAGTGCCGTGTTGACTTTGAAAAATGCTGAGTTGTCACACGGTGGAAAATATATCTGTAAGGCACAGAACAAAGCCGGGACTCAGAGATGTGCCGCTGTGCTCATAGTGACAGGTTTGTAGGATGTTTGTCTCTTGTCTTTACTGCTGTTGTCTTCATGTCCAGCTTGATGTTTTATGTGTCGCATGAACTCCTGTAAGTGGTAGCAGCTGACTGTGTCATGGATCAATTTGTTACCCCAGCACCAGCAAGTATTTCAGAACATGCAGAGTCCATCAGTGTAACCCAGGGCGACCCAGCCAGGCTCGAATGCAGGTTCTCAGGCACCAAACCGCTCAAGTCCAGATGGATGAAGGCAGGAAAGCAGCTGACCTCGGGCCAGAGATACAGAATAAAGAGCACAGACACCAGCTCTGTGCTCCACATAGTTGAAACACAGAAGAGCGATGGCGGTGAATACACCTTTGAGGTTTCAAACAGTGCTGGGTACAGTTCATGTGATGCAGCTGTTACTGTCTTAGGTTAGTTTATCTCAAAGTTTTACATCTTTCATGAGATTATCTGAATTCATACAACCAACTTAACATGGTTTTGCACTTTGTGTGTAATAGATCAGATTATTAAACCGTCTTTCACAAGAAGACTGACGGAGACTGAAGCTATCAGAGGATCGTTTGCTCATCTGGAGTGCCTTGTATCCGGCTCCCTGCCGATGACGATACAATGGTACAAAGATGAGAAAGAGATCCAGACTGATGAGAAACACAAATGCACGTTCTTCGAGAATGTTGCTTTCCTGGAAATCAGTCGTCTTGACAGTAAAGACAGCGGCAGCTACACCTGCATCGCTAAAAACAAGGCGGGAACCGTCCAGTGCTCTAGGATCTTGTTTGTTAAAGGTTTGAATTTTTTAAGCATCCTCAGCACTTTCTTGGAGTTTAAGGTATAATCATATTATATATGTTGATGTTATAATCGGGTGTCGGGTTTTGTCCACCAACAGAGCCACCATGCATCCTTGAAAAGCCTGAATCCATGGATGTTTTACCTGGCTCAAAGGTTAAGTTTAATGTTCGAATCTCTGGCACACCGCCATTGACCACCAAATGGTTTAAAAACAAGAAAGAGATTTTATCCAGCGCAGACTGCTCTGTGATCAAAGACAACACCTCCAGCTCTCTGGAGCTCTTCTTTGCCAAAACCTCAGATTCTGGAGACTATGTCTGTGAGATACACAATGATGTTGGCTCCACTTCATGCCAGACAACACTCTTTGTCAAAGGTTAATATTGGCCTCTGAACTTTATCAGTTTGCGTTGTAGTGATCACCTTACCAAAGTAACTTCTGTATGTGTTTTTTTTCAGAACCCCCATTTTTCATAGATACACCTGAAGGTGTATCAGTAGTGAGAGTGGGAGATACTGCAGTGTTTGAGTGTAAGGTTGCTGGTTCTCCAGAGATCTCTGTGCGTTGGTTCAGAGATGGAGCTCAGATTCAACAAACGGTCAAACACAAGATGTTGTTTTTTAACTCTGTAGCCACCTTAGAGATTTGTCAAGTTAGTGAAAATGACAGTGGGAAATACTTCTGCGAAGTCTCTAACGAAGCTGGAACAGAGAGCTGTACAGTTGAGCTCGAAGTGAAAGGTTGGTTTTCTTTACATTTTCACATCTTCTCTTTGTTTCTGTTAAAAGTCAAGATAAATGACATCACTGATCCAGGTCAAAGGTTGCTTTAGTTTGATTGTCTTTGTTATTTCAGAGCCTCCTCTGTTAGCTGAAGAGCTGACGTCTCTTGAGGTTGTTAAAGGTTCCACAGCCGTGTTTGCATGCAGAGTGGCAGGAAGTGCGCCGTTTAAGGTCACATGGTTCAAGGATAAAAAGCCAATCAAATCAAGCCAAAAGTATGTTATCGTTGATAATGTGAGCTTGAAAATCCAGGACTGTAAAGTGGAAGATGTTGGTACTTACCAGTGTGTGGTAGCCAATGAGGCTGGAAGTTGTACTGGCTTTGCAGCCCTGTCTCTGAAAGGTTGGTTTAACTGATGACACTGACAAACATTAGGCTTACAGCTCTGTACATTTTCTGGCATTACAATGACATCTTTTCTTTGTATTAGTCCCTCCAACATTTGTTAAGAAGATAGAAAATGCCTCCACTATTCTGGGAGATGTTGCAGTCTTTCGCTGCACTGTGGAAGGCTCTCAGCCTCTATCTGTACAATGGCAAAAAGATGAAAAATGGATCCCAGAAGATCCAAAAATTGAGAGAATATTTGATAACAAAGAGGCCACACTCAGGATTCCTGCCTGTGAAGCCACTCACAGCGGGAAATACACCTGCCAGGTCGTAAACGAGGCTGGGCAGGACAAATGCTTTGCCACACTGGTAGTGCAAGGTATTTCTGCTTCATGCTCGATTCTTCTGCATAACAACACAGGTAGCAAGTTTGAATGGCAATAACAAGTGCACTCACCTCTTTTTCTCGATGTTGTAGAACCTCCTTCAATCCAAGAGAAACCAGAGGTAGTCAAAGTGACTTGTGGAGATCCGGTTAGTCTTGAGTGCAGGGTCACTGGAATTCCTCAGATCAGGGTGAGATGGTCTAAAGATGGCAAAGAGCTCCAGTCAAGCCAAAAACGTCGTCTCTACTACAAGAACAACGTCAGCAGTCTTAACATACAGTCCTCTCAGCTGGAGGACGGTGGAGAATACCTTTTTGAAGCCACAAACTCTGTCGGGACTTGCAGCTGTAAAGTTGTGCTGGTTGTTTTAGGTTTGTAAAAACTCTTCAACCCTTGATAGAACAAATATTTAAGTTCTAGAATTGTGTTTTCTTTTTCTCTTGACTAATTATCTTGTAATATTACTTTAAACAGAAGAAGTAATTCCTCCAACGTTTGTTAGAAAATTAACAAACATTCAAGCAATTATGGGTTCAGTGGTTACCATGGAATGCAAGGTTGCCGGTTCTCTTCCAATATCAGTTGAATGGACCAAAGGCAAGGACAAGATCACCAAGAGCTCAAAATATGAACTCCTGCACATTGAAAACACAGTCTCGCTGGAGTTCAAGCTGAGCGAAGGTGCTGATACAGGAGAATATTCCTGTAAACTTACCAACAAAGCAGGCAGCTGTGTGTGCAGTGGAGTCCTCACAGCTAAAGGTTAGCATTCAAAGGTTGGCTTCATTCAAAAAATAATTTCCCAGGCTGTTAGTCATGTATGGTAATCTTTTTTTTTGTGTGTGTGGGTTTTAGTGCCACCAAGGTTCGTCTGTGAGCCTGAGTCTCAGGCTGTTCTCCCAAAGTCCACTGTACTCTTCAAGAGTGTCTTTGAAGGAACGCCTCCATTTATGGTGAAATGGTTCAAGGATGACATGGAACTGATCACAGGGCCATCCTGTTCGATCAGCTGGGAGGAATATTCTTCCTCTGTAGAGCTCTACTCAGTCGGGACTCTGCAATGTGGAGTTTATTCTTGCCAAGTCAGCAATGAAGCAGGCACAGTGAAAAGTGCAGCAGAGTTGCTGGTGAAAGGTTGGACTTCTTTTTTTTTGTCCATCACCATGACCTCTTGATTAACTCCATCTTTGTTCTCCATTTTCACAGCTCCTCTTCATTTTCTGCCTGATCTCTTTACCATTTCTTCTCTCACCAGGAATATCTGTGTTTTCATCAGCATCACCTGTTACCATCCTCCATAAGGGTATCTTTATTCTGACGATAGTAACTTGATCTTTTTTGACTTTGCAGAGCCCCCTCAGTTTATCCTGAAACTTCCTCCCACTACCTTTGTGAAGCAGTGTGAGGGACTCCGTTTCGAATGCAAGGCCACCAGCTCACACTCCCTGACTATGTGCTGGTACAAAAATGAACAAAAGATAACAGACGGCGAAAACTATAAGACGATGTTTGTTGACTCGACTGCGTACCTCCAGCTGCGCACTGCAAGGTTTGAGGATAACGGAGTCTACACCTGTGAGGCTCATAACGATGCTGGCAGTGTAAGCTGCAGCTCCATTCTCACAGTCCAAGGTCAGCTATCCAGCAGATGTCTTTGCTACAAGTTGTTTTGTGGATTTTGTCTCCTCTGAACTTGTGTAGCATGAAAAAGAAGGAATGAAAATGGTGCAGATTGTTTTAGTATTGGTCTTGAGTTTAACCTTTTATGAGTGGAACTTTGTATAAAACTTTAGCATGGATTCCAACAACTCTACCTTCTGTTTCAGTGGAACATCTGATTTTTGCCCTCCAGTTTGTTGGATAGCATGAGTCTGATTGTTTCCTCTTTTTTTAGAGATATGTTTTTCCCTGTTTTTGATGGAATGACATGAATTCTCCCCACAGTTAACCCCTACGTTTTCTCTCACTAATGATCTTTCTGTCAAAATCTGGATGGACTCGTCAAGCATGGACTGAACTTAAGCATGACCCTCAACCAGAATCTGGAACTGCCCAACGAATGGCTGGCAGATTGTTAATATCTCTGATATGTTTTCCAGAGTCCCCATCCTTCATTAAAACTCCAAGTCCAGTAGAGGGCATTCCAGGGAAAGAAGCCAGCCTCCACTGTGAGGTGTACGGTACTCCACCTTTCCAGGTTAACTGGTACAAAGACAAACGGCCACTGAAGGAGAGCAGGAAATATAAGATGGTCAGTGAGGGCAGCTCTGCCGCTCTTCACATTATGAAACTGGTGCAAGATGACACTGGTCTTTACGAGTGCAGAGTGTCAAACAATGTAGGAAGTGAAAGCTGTCGCACCACCATTAGCCTCAAAGGTTAGTACAGTCTCATCGGTCATTTTCCCACAGGTTAGTCTTAGTTCGATTGCCTCTCCTCACTTTTGATCTTTCCGTCACTATTCAGAAAAACCAGCGTTTGTCAAGTCACTGGTTGACCAGTCGGTGACTACCGGTCAGCAGCTGACACTGACAGCCACTGTGAAAGGCTCTGAGCCTTTGACCGTGTCCTGGATTCAGGACAAGGATCACATTCTCAGAGACGGGGACAACAGGAAGATCACCTTTGAGAATAATGTGATCACCCTTGTAGTGCCCAAAGCAGACTCAACCACGGCTGGTAAATACACCTGCCAGCTGAGGAACGACTCTGGAGTTGTGGAGTCTGTCTCCCAAGTGACCGTCCTAGGTTTGTAGGACTCCAGACCTAGTTACATGACCGCCAGTGTAAGGAGTCTTTAGTTTAACGTTTTCTTCCCTGATTTCTAGAACCCGCTGCTATCGTGGATAGCCCCGAGTCCTTGAACGTCAAGTCAGGAGAAAACACAGCTATTGAAGTCACAGTATCTGGCACACCAGAACTGAAAGTGAAGTGGTTCAAGGATAACAAAGGGATCTCTTCAGGTGCCAAATATCAGATGTCCTTCACAAAGAAGGTAGCTGCCCTGAAGATTCGGTCTGCTGATAAAGCAGACGCTGGAGAATACAAGCTGGAGGTGACAAACCATGTTGGTACTGCCTCAAGCAAAACTAAGCTCTCTGTTTCAGGTTGGTGGCCTTTGTATCCATGCTCTTTCATGAACTTTCTAAATGTCTTATGACAATTCCATCATTTTTTTTTTTTTAGCAGTTAGCTCTAAAATCCTTCATACCTTGTTTTTTGACAATAGATAAGTTGATTCCACCGAGCTTCATCAGGAAGCTGAGAGACACCCACCTTATTGTGGGTAAGC
Source organism: Plectropomus leopardus (assembly GCF_026936395.1). Classification (NCBI taxonomy): domain Eukaryota; kingdom Metazoa; phylum Chordata; class Actinopteri; order Perciformes; family Serranidae; genus Plectropomus; species Plectropomus leopardus. Next base: position 37,803,863 of record NC_142185.1, on the reverse strand, counting down.
CTGGTGAGATGGAGTGTAAGGTCGCTGGCTCTGCTCCTTTAACAACGTCCTGGTTCCACAATGGCCAGGAGATCAAGAGTGGGCCAAACTATGACATCAGCTGCACCGATAATAACTGCAGACTGAGAGTCCCAACGGTCCAACTGTCCGATTCTGGCAAATACACGTGCAAAGCTGTAAACTCTGCGGGAGCCAGTGAGACGACTGCTTCCATGAATGTGACAGGTCAGTAGACGTCAACAGAGTCGAGAACAGAACATTTAATGGATGTTTTCATAGCACAGGATCGGGCTCCTTACAGAGAGTTAATGATTATCTTACAACAAATCTTTTTTTCATTGAACTCAGAACCTCCATCTTTTGTGGAAACACCTGAAGCGAAGGAAACATTGCCCGGCAAAAATGTGTCTTTCTCAGCTAAAGTGAAAGGCACCGCCCCCCTGAAAGTCAAATGGTTCAGGGGAGCTAAAGAAATGCAGCATGGAAGGGGCTGCGAGATCGCCCTGAAGAACGATGTTGCCACCTTGGTGCTTCACAGAGTCGACAGGTCCCACGAAGGAGAGTACACCTGCCAGATCATTAATGAGGCAGGGAAGGAGAGCTGCCCTGTAAACCTGTTTGTGAAAGGTTTGTTAGCATGATATCTTATTTTTTATCTGTAAACTTCAAAAAATTAATTTTAAATAACTGATGATGAAATTGCCTCTCTCAGAACCAGTCCACTTTGTGAAGAAGCTGAAGGACATTTCCTTTGAGAAGGGCAAACCTCTGAAGCTTGAGGTCACGTTTGCTGGAAGCCCCAGAATAAATGTGACGTGGAAGAAGGACGGTAAACTCATCTGGGCCTCATATCAGTACAATGTGACCACCACAGACACCTCCTGCATCCTGGAGGTTCTTAACTCTGACAGGATGGAGGTTGCTGGTAGATACTCTTGCGAAGTAAACAACGCCGTCGGAAGTGAAAGATGCGAAGCATACGTGTCAATTCTAGGTAAAATTGTTAATATGCATGTTGTACTTAGTTTTGTAGTTTCATTTGTTGTAATTCATGATCATTCAGTCATTCATTAATTCATTTTTTTTCATTTGTTCATACTCAACATCTGCAATCACTGAATCATCATCATCATCATCTTTCATTTTAGAACGACCATACTTTGTTGAAAAGTTGGAGCCAGTGGAGGTAACTCTGGGCGATCCAGTTACCCTGAAATGCTGTATTTCAGGAACTCCTGACATCTCCATAGATTGGTTCAAAGCAGGTGGAAAGCTGCGCAAGTCCAACACTTGCTCGATGGACTTTGCCAAGGGCGTTGCTACTTTGAAACTGACTAAAACAACCAAGTTTGATCAGGGCGAGTACGTCTGCAAGGCAGATAACCGGATCGGTTCAGCTTCTACCAGCTGTAAAGTGATGGTGAAAGGTGATGCTTGTTTCCTATACTTCATCCATACAACCAAACTTAAGTCAGCCACGCACGTTATTGGATTCTCTCCCGAACGTTTTTGTTCCTTATAAACAGAGATTCATACTTTGAATATGTTTCTTTTGATTACCCCAAAAAGATTTCCTCAGGTGATATATTCAACTCTTGCAAAAAATACTAATCAAGCTTTTTAGTTCTATCTCCATTTTTGCTGCAAGTTACAATTCGTCCGCAATAGCACAGTTTACTTTGCGAAAGAAGCAAATGCATGGCAACAGTGGGCACATTTCTAACATCAACATTGCTTCTCTCAGAGCCTACGCGCTTTATCAAGAAGCTGGAGGACACCACTTTCATAGTGGGTCAGCCTCTCAAACTCATCTGCACGTACGCCGGAAGCCAGAGGGTCTACGTCACGTGGAAAAAGGATGGCAAGCTAATTTGGGCCTCTTATCAGTACAATGTTAGAACCACTGACTCCGCCTGCATTCTGGATGTCCTCAACAGCGACAGGGAAGAAGCAGCTGGAACATACACTTGCGAAATCTCCAACGGAGCTGGAAGCGACATCTGTCACGCTCGTGTCAGCCTAGGTAAAGTCACAAACTCTTTAACACGCCATCTGCTTTCAATTCAACAATCCACTAACATCAGAGGCTTTCTGCTGCTCTCTAGAGAGGCACAGCTGGTTATGGTAGTCATTTATGACTAAACAAATGATCTCACTTAGTTTACATTACTACCTGCCTGCTAGCGTAACCTACTGTAGGCTTTCTGCAACTAACCCACCACTTACTCCTCTCAGAACCGCCCCGCTTTGAGAAAAAGCTGGAAGACACTTATTTCAGACTCCGTGAACCTTTGAGCCTCACATGCACGTACAGCGGAAGCCAGAGAATCAACGTGACCTGGAAGAAGGACAGTAAACTCATCTGGGCATCGTATGAGTACAACGTCAAGACCACCAAAGACACCTGCACCTTAGAAGTCCTCAACAGTGACCGAGAAAAGGCCGTCGGAAAATACACATGTGAAATTTCAAATGCTGAAGGAACCGATATCTGCCACGCTAATGTCAAGCTAGGTAAACCACCTTAGCACCTCACCTCATTACAGGGAATTTTATCAGCACTTCCATAAGATACCATGAAACTTAGCATGTTTAAAAGTCTCACATTCTCTAACACCACCATTGCTAATTGATTTCTTAGAACCGGTGCGCTTTGTCAGAAAACTGACAAACACCTTCTATAAAATTGGCCACCCTTTGACACTGGGGTGCAAATTCACCGGCAGCCAGAGGATCTATGTCAGCTGGATGAAGGATGGCAAACCCATCTGGGCATCGTACAAATACAACGTTAGAACTACCAACTTCTCCAGTGCCCTGGATGTTCTCAACAGTGACTGCCGGGAAGCCGTCGGGAAATACTCTTGCGAGATTTCCAATTCAGAGGGCACTGATATCTGCCATGCAATGGTTAAGATAGGTAATGCCACTAACACATGCAACTTTTTGTTGTTCACAGTCAATTTGCAAATTCAAAAACCAGCAAATCCTCTGCAAACCAATCGATAAACCCAAAAAATTGTTTGCTGCAACATATAAAACATGGAACTAACACATCATTGCCTCCTGTAGAACCTGTGAGCTTTATGAAAGAGCTGGAAGACACCACTTTCAGACTCGGCCGACCCCTGTCGCTGTACTGCGCTTACAGTGCCAGCCCCAGGGTCTATGTCAGCTGGAGAAAGGATGGCAAACCAATCTGGGCCTCCTACAAGTACAATGTCAAGACCACAGATAACTCCTGTGTCTTGGAGGTCCTCAACAGTGACCGGCTAGAAGCAACAGGGAGATACTCCTGCGAAATTTCCAACTCTGAGAACACTGCAGTCTGCCATGCACAGGTCCATCTAGGTAAAACACTAAACATGACGGCTCATTGCTTTTGGTTTTTATGTTTTCAAACAAAAACGTGAATGTATCTGTATCCTCCTGAGACCCTGCCTCATCATATGAGGACTTCAAATTTTAGGATTGCTGCACCTTTTACTTTATTCTGCGAAACTCAGAACTGTTGTCCTCGTTTGTGGACACTTTCTGTGCCATTTAGTGGTAGCAAAGCACAATACACTAACTTATTTAAAACAAGATGTTAGCCGCCTAAGTCAGTCTGCAGCTGATCCAAACACAAAAATGGACAAGATACGAAACCTGATCATTTGTTATGGTTGACACTTGTTTATTTAGGCTTAATAATGTTTTTAGTTTGATATGGTATACACATTTGACCAATTTAAGCAATAGTCACAAGCTAAGAGCCTTTTCATTATGAAGTTCACATTTGTGGGCTTTTCTGGGCTGACCTCTACACCAGCAAAACCAGTGCACAGTTAACTGGAGTGAATGTTAATTTAAAGGCACTGGAACAAAAAGATCTGTTTTTTAATGGATATTTATACACCATTAAAAACTGAAAACAGTGAGCCGTATTTCTAGTTTTACTTATCACAATCATAGGTTGCTTCCACTTATTTTGACTAATCCCTCTCAATAGTTGACAGGCAGCTAACAGCTAACATCTTGCCTTTCCTAGAACCGCTGCGCTTTGTAACAAGGCTGAAGGATTCAACTTTCAGGGTCGGCCAGCCTCTGAAGCTCCAGGTCACCTTCACGGGCAGCCAGCCCGTGTATGTGAGCTGGACTAAAGACGGCAAACCAATCTGGGCCTCCTACAAGTACAACGTCAAGACTACAGACAGCTCCTGTGTCTTGGAGGTTCTCTACAGTGACAGAGAAGAGGCTGCTGGGAGATATTCCTGTGAAATATCCAATCCCAGCAGCTCTGCTGTCTGTCACGCTCATGTCAGACTAGGTAACTGCCTTCTAACATACTCACTGATTGGCCAGCACTTCAGGCTACATGACATGCCTAACACTAATGGTGTTGCTTCTCTCAGAACCTGTGCGATTCGTGAAAAAGCTCGAGGACACATCCCACCGTCTGGGCGACCCACTGAGTCTGACATGCACGTACACTGGCAGTCAGCAAGTGCAAGTGAGCTGGACGAAGGACAGCAAGTCGATCAGTGCTTCGAAACAATACAACATCAAGACCACCGATTCCTTGTGCGTTTTGGACATCCTCAATAGAGACAAGCAAGAAGCAGCTGGGCTCTATCATTGTCAAGTTTCTAACGCAGAAGGTTCTGCCATCTGTGATGCTTATGTCATTTGTAAAACCTCTAAGAAAGGTATAACCATGACGCACTCTCACATTTGCATTGCTAATACAAAACCAAAGAAAGCAGAAACTCCTCGTACTCTCAGACCAGCTTCTGTTCACCGGTCTTCAGAGGTTGCTTCCATCCGCCAGTCTGAAAACTGACAGTTCTTGAGGTTTTGGTTTCCGGGCAAACGGCTGCTTGTAGTTCAGAACAGAAGTGGAAACAAAAAATTCATCCGGCTCTGATTAAACTGCATTTATCATCACGTATTTATCCCACAGTTAAGTACAGAGATTGTCGAGTGTAAGCAACCGTACATTTTGGGCTGAATGCAGAAGTTCCACACAGACCATTTCGGTATTTAAATGTACATCCTGCAGACGTGCTGTGCTTTGTGAAAGCAGAGACTAACCATAGATTACACTGGGGGGGTCCCTGGTGGCCTTGTTATGATCTGCACCGTCTTATGTTTGTGTCCAAAGCTGAATTTGTCCATTTGTGTCCAAATTCAGCTTTGGAGTCTATCTGGACTGCAGATTGAAAGAAGCTTGAATAACGTTCAAAAAAAGATTTGATCTCTTGGGACTCATGTTTTTGACACAGACTCTGACAAAAAGATTTAATATAACAGTGATCATTTTTTTAAGAAAGACAAATGGAAAAAAACACTCTGATAACCCTATTCCACCATATTAGATCTGCCTCTTAAACTGATTCAGGTTTTTGGAACCTTGGTGCTATTGAGCAAGCCAGCCCATGTTTCCACAGGTTTTAAGTTTAATCATTGTAATCGAGGATGTGCCATCAACCGAGGGCGTAAACGGAGGTAAACAGTAGCAACAAATGGCGAAACACATTGACTACCTGCAAGGTAGGAAGATGTAGAGGAATATCCCCTGCAAAACTTCATCCTCCCCTTCCAACCTGTAGAAGATGACTCGCCCACTGATGTCGTCTTGGTTTGCATTTCAGGTCAAGGAAATCCAGCTAAGATAAAACTTTTTGAGCTCTTTATCTGTTGGTGGAATTGCTCTGAACGTTTCAAAATTAAGTGCAGGAACTGGAATGAAACCTGTTCCATGTTGGTGGAAAAGGTTAAGCGTTGCTGTATGAGCTGGGCCGGTGGAGCAGGAGCTCGTCTGGAGTACAGTGGGACTCTGGCTGTCTAGAATCCACTTCACATTATTAAATTAAGTCTAACTGAATTCCATCAGTGAATTTTGATTATGGATTCATGTTTGCCTATGCTTGCTCACCCCCTTTGCTTCTAACACCCCTCACTGCTTCTCACAGAGCCTGCTCGCTTCATCAGGAAGCTGGATAACACTTCGTTCAGGGTCGGTGAACCGCTGACACTTAGAGTCGCGTTCAGCGGTAGCCAAAGGATAAACGTGAGCTGGAAAAAAGATGGGAGACCGATCTGGGCCTCTTATAAGTACAATGTCAAGACGACAGACTGCAGCTGCGTGCTGGAAGTCCTCAACAGCGACCGAGAGGAGGCTCAGGGGAGATACACTTGCGAAATTTCCAATGCCGAAGGCTCTGATATCTGCCATGCTCATGTCAAACTAGGTAACACTAACCAACAACACAGCGCTTTTTAGTATTCTTCTTTGATTCCATGCTTGAACTTCATAGAGTCCCCCATGGGTGATATTTTTCTGTAGTCCAACCAAACAATGAGGTTTTTTCATTGTATTTTGGATCTTGGAAAATAAGCTCTGTGGTAAAGACACAATTATTATACTTTCACTGTTAATTCACCAAGATAATCTTCATGTTCAGGATTTTTGGAGCCTAAATTCAATCAGCAGAAGTTAAAAGCTAACATTAGGCTATAGACAAACTACACCACTGTCACATGACTGAACGTCTCCATCACAGCCAGGCTAAAAGCTGCATTCATCCAACCAAACACATCTAACCAACAACACATCCAACCAAACACATCTAACCAAACGTCTCCATCACAGCGAGACTGTAAAGTTGTGTTTGACGTGATGATATTCTGTAGTCTCATTTAGTAACTTGCTAGCAACCAACTTTTAAAGACACATAAAAGCTGCAGAGTTCACAGCTGGTGATTTACTGATGGATTTTATGTCGGCCAACAAAATATAAAATTTGTGATTACCACAAAAATTTGTGCTAACCACAGAGCTTATTTCATATATCCAACCAACATCACATCAAACCGACAACGCATTCAGTGACTTTGAGACCAGGGAAGTGGAGGTGCTGAAATGCTAACTGATTTCTGGGTTTTTGGACTCATTCTTGGGGTTCTCTATAACTGCTAAAGGTAACACTGATGCCACTCACGTAGATGGCCTCTCTAGTGCCTAAAACCTTTCTCCATGTACAGGTCAACCTCACCTCTTTCACATAGCCTCTCTCTGCCCTCATGACCACATGGATACCTGTGGATACTGCGCAGTCACATAGTCGTCCGTCCTGCGCATGTAAAGATCAGTAGTTTCTGTGACTGACTTCAACATTGCTTCTCTCAGAACCTGTCCGATTTGTCAAGAAACTGGAGGACGTGTGCCATGAGCTGGGTAAACCTCTGAGGCTGGAGTGCACGTATGCCGGCAGCCAGAGGGTCTGTGTGACGTGGAAGAAGGATGACAAGTTGATCTGGGCTTCTCACCAGTACAACGTCAAAACCACAGACTCCTCCTGCGTTCTGGAGGTCCTCTACAGCGACAGAGCCGCAGCGGCAGGAAAATACACTTGCGAAATATCCAATGCTGAAGGAACTGACACCTGTCATGCTCATGTTAAACTAGGTAACACAGTAACAAACACATCTCCGTCCATCTCACGTGGTCTCTAACACTAACCTCCGTTGTGGTTATCGTTGTTGTTGTAGTTTTCCTGTGGTCCTGTGCTCGTTGGTCACTAGAAGGACATTTGTAACATCTAAAAATACGTGGGGTACGTTGTCGGTACGTTCAGGGTTGGCTGGTCTCATGTTTGTCAGGTTTACAAAGACAAAGACTCGATTAGGTAGTACAAGTCCCTGAGAGCATGTTGTCGGTGTTGATATGGGTCAGAGTGATGTTTGCTTGCTGGACGAAGGGATTGGTGGACAGGTAGAAGTCTTAGTGAATGGGGTGGATCCTCTGTATTTGTTTGCCTTTGTGTTGCAGATTGTTTTTATGTCGTTGTCTTTGTTGTCGGTCTCTGTTTTCTCTGATCCGGTGAGAGAGGCTCGTTGGCCTGGTGAATGACAATTTGAATAGCGAAGCATTTCCAAATGTCACGACATGGTCTGATTTTGTCACTTTCTCCCCACCAACAGAGCGCAAAGTCCCTCCCAACTTCACCAAGAAGCCCTCTGAGTCCATGATGGACTCTGTGGGTAAGACAGTGAGGATGGAGGGTCGGGTGTCTGGCTCGCAGCCGCTGACTGTCACCTGGTACAAGGACAACAGCGAAATCTACAGCTCTGACAAATACGATGTCAGCTTCAAGAACAACATGGCCGTGCTGAGTGTCAGAGACTGTACCAGATCTGACGGCGGCGAATACACATGCACAGCTTCCAATGAGGCTGGCAAAGCTTCCTGTCGGGTTTCTCTCACCATCTCAGGTATAAACGTGTCGGTTCGTCTTAATTATTTGGCATTGTTTGTTTAAACCTGATCATGATTGATTTGTTGTGTTTTCTGTAAAAGGTCAATGATCTTCAGGTAAAACCCTTTCATCGGTCTGTCTTGGTGCCGTTCTTTCAGCTGAAATAGATCTGCCCCTCTCTGAAATATAGTTAAGAACATCGGGAACCATAGAACAGTCAACACAAGCAACACATCTGCATATTTATTCAGGCAGTCAAAATGGAGCAAATAAAAATGTTATTTTTTAGCAGTGTCCAATCAAACTCAGCTGCACGTCCTCGTAAGACAAGTGGGGAGTTACTTTGGCTGGTAAGCTGACTGGTAGGCAAATCTGGATTTCCTAGGATATAAAAGGAATGACGCACCCTACTCTTCCAGTGATTGGCTGGTACTAGTTGCCTTTGTTGGTTGGATTGGTTAGGTTTCAGCAAGAGGAGTGACATTGTTTAGGGTTATGGTGAGAATGTCAGGTGAGCCAGTTATAGGCAGATTATGACAGGTCATTCTCTCGCTATCCAGAGGAAACCCAAATTAAAAACCAGCAGTGTGCGACAGCTCACTGGTAACACACTGCTGATAGCTGGTCAACACAGCTCACCAAGATAGCTGACTTGTTACCAAATAGCAAACTACGATCTGAATGTCTTGAATCAGACTGAGGGCGAGATCACATTCAGACCAACTGGACTAAGAGAGATCACATTCAGACCAACTGGACTAAGAGAGATCACATTCAGACCAACTGGACTAAGAGAGATCACATTCAGACCAACTGGATGAAGAGAGATCACATTCAGACTAACTGGGCCAACAGAAATCACAGACTTAAGACTAACTGGACTAAATGTTTGGTTAGAGTTGTAGTTCGGTCCCCCTCAAGCTCAGGTGAGATGATGAACCATCTGGTTTCTGAAGGTTGCTAAAGTCTTCAGAAGTGTCTCCAGTGTCCTCCTCTTTAAAGTGTCTGTAGCTGTCCTTCTTTGTTCCCATCACTCCTTCAGAAACCGGCCAGCCTCCAAAGTTCGATGCCCCTCTGAAGCCGGTTACCGTGGGTGAGGGTGAGAAGCTGAGCCTCAAATGCCACGTGGGCGGCTCTCCTCCGCTGACCATCCATTGGATGAAGGACAGGAGGGAGCTGAAGTCCAGCGGAAACATGAAAATCACTTTTGTTGGCGGGACGGCGTGTCTGGAGGTCAGCACAGCCTCAAAGAGTGACGCAGGGGATTACCTCTGCAAGGCCAGCAACAACACCGGCACAGACTTCTGCAAGTCCAGGGTCACCGTGACAGGTAACACCGTCCACCGTCAGTCTCTGGGGTCCATGTTTACTGTCCTCACACCATAAAGAACATGAATGCTTCACCGCCGCCGACATCAGACTGCTCACCAGCTCTGAGAATTTGGGCAACATTTGGCACAACAGATGCAGCTTTAGGCGATGAAAGGTTTCAGTTATTATTCTCATGAATCATCCGGTCTGCTCCATAAATTGTGCTCTTCAGGATAAAGAGTTAGTGAGTATTTATTTCTAAGTCATTCTGATGTTCTGTTTTCATTACATCTACCATATTTTGAGGAAATCAATTTTCATTATTCTAACTGAGATTTTTGTTTTAATTCTACTGAATAAAAAAAGAAAAAGGCCCAGAGTTTGGACTATATTAAAGCCTGTTGGGCTTTGATTGGACAACTTGACTACATTCACCTCCATGACTTCTTTCTAGATAAAGGAGTTAAGCCCGCCCCCGCCGAGCCCGCCGCCCCAGCTGCAGCTGTTCCGGTCAAAAGGCTCGACAACCTGTTCTTCATTGAGGAGCCCCAAAATGTCTCCGTCACAGAGAGTAAGTCAGAGTCTGGACCAGAAGAAGTGTGATTTAATGATCAGTGTGTTGTTTTTAGGGTCTCTGTCTGACATCAGAGTCCACCTCCCGTGTGCTTCAGACTGGATCGTGATTATCAGACGGGCGTGATGGCGTGTAGACGCTGAGATACGATAACAAAGACACCAGTCAGAGGAAACACTGATGACTCCAGTCCATCATTCAGCATCTGAACTGCACAGGTTCACCCTGGAGCTCCGAGTTCACTCCTGTTTTCTTTGCAGAGGGAACCGCCACCTTCATTGCCAAGATCGGCGGCGACCCCATCCCCAGTGTGAAGTGGATGAAGGGCAAGTGGAGGCAGATGACCCCCGGCGGTCGCGTCTCCATCGAGCACAAGGGCCAGGATGCCAAGATGGAGATCAGAGAGGTGACAAAGTCCGACTCGGGTGTCTACAGGTGCGTCGCCACCAACAAACATGGAGAGATCGAGTGCAGCGCTGAGATCGCGGTCGCCAAGAAGGGCGAAGTGGAAGAAATCGGAGACATCAGGACAAGACTGAAGAAGTAAGAGAGACGTGTTAATGTCTTCATTTAGTCTTTGAGGGACACAGAAGAGTGGACGTCCATATTTTCTTTAAAAGTTTTTGGTGATTTGTTTTTCTTTCTATTTAAAAAGTTATTGTCACCTTTTTTTTAATTTTTGAAAGTCATTCTCTTTTAAAATCACCAAAAGTGAGACTTTTTATCACAGACAGAAACTGTAAAAAAAAGAAATTATTGTCAAATTTTCATTTTTGTTGAACAGATCTGTGAGTGACTCTGACATATATGGGGCAAGAAAACAAAAATAAATCAGGGGTCTTGAAAAGTCATGGAAAAGTTTTGAGATGACACTGTGTGAGAATCTTTTTGCTGGTGGTGAAGAGAATTTGCCGCTGTCTCTGATGGTATGTTTTGGTGTTTGTCAGGACGCCCTCAAAGCAGAAGAGTCCCAAGAGAGACGAAGACATCGACATCGTGGAGCTGCTCAGAGGTCACGACCCCAAAGAGTACGAGAGGATCCTGCGGGAGCACGGTATCCACGACTACCGTGCCATCCTGCAGGCCGTGGAGTTCCTGAAGAAGGAGAAGGAGATGGAGACAGGACGAGCGGTGAGACATCAAATAACGGAGCACCAACGGTCAAAGTTTAGTTTAGGGGACACAGTCCTGATGCTGAGCTCACAGGTCTCTTCAGACACGAGTCCGTGTCCTCTGGTAATGTGTTGTGTGTTTGTCCGTCTGCAGGAGGTGGAGCGCGGCGGGCGTGTTGAAGAGGAGGACATGGCCAAACTCATCCAGCAGCTGGAGGGACGCGTCGGCACAGAGGTACCCGAGAACACGAGCGGGACATTTAAATATCACTTATACTATAATTTGATGATCCATGATTTGGACGCCCCTGTGTCACCTCGCTCATCAAATGAGTTAAAAACACTTAAGTAGGTTAAACACGTGTGCATGTCATCAGGCAGAAACAGCGTGAGTGCCGACAGAATTTAAATCAAGATTTAAAGTTCAAACATCTGAGAGATGGCGCCCTCAGAGTTTGAGTTGATGATGTCGTCTTTTGTCTCCTCAGCCCGTCTCTGTGATGGAGGACATCAGCGACCAGACCGTCGTCGAGAACCAGAGCGCCACCTTTGAGTGCCAGATCAGCATCAACTACCCTGAGATCACTCTTAGCTGGTACAAAGGGACGCAGAAACTGGACGCCAGCGAGGAGTACGACATCAGCAGCGTGGGCAACCGCCACTACCTGAGGATCAAGAGATGCCAGCCCAAAGACCAGGGCAACTACCGCGTGGTCTGCGGGCCGCACATATCCAATGCCAAGCTCACCGTCACAGGTAAGGCGGGCCGCAGTGAGTGCACTTCCTGTTGTGTGTAAAGGTCACCGTCCGTCCACCTGTAACTTGTCCTCATGTCTTTATCCCACCATCAGGAGCAGCTGTCAGGACAGGTGAGCAGGTCCACGCCGCACCAACACTCACACACTTACCTCTTTGACTGTTTGTCTTCTGTGTTTGTCCAAACAACATGATCAATAGCAGCCCATCAATCAATCAATTAATCCATCGATCAATCAATCAGTCGATCAGTTGACCAGTGCGATGAGCTAGCAGCAGCAGCTAACTGTGGCCGTCTGCTTCCAGCCGAACAAATCCAGTTCACTAAACGCATCCGAAGCATCGAGGTCAACGAGCGTCACTGCGCCACCTTTGAGTGCGAGCTGTCCTTCGACAGCGCCACCGTCACCTGGTACAAAGACTCATGGGAGCTCAGAGAGAGCCCCAAATACAACTTCAGGACCGACGGCCGCCGTCACTTTATGACCATCCGAAACGTCACATCCGAGGACGAAGGTTTGTTCTTCAGCTGCGAGGAGACAAGAACAAACAAACAAAGTTTTATCTTTCAAACGTTTAAATTTGTGGAAATGATTTTAAAGCTGCACAACACGGATTGTTTAATAACCTTTGTTTTGTTTAAAATCTGGCCGTTTGAACACTCAGCAGTGTGAGCTGAGCTGCTGGTGTGCTGATGAAGGCAGAGATGAGGCCCTGAAAGTTGGTTATTTATGAGAGGGGAGGGGGAGGCATGTTGAATCATTTTTTAACATTGGGTGTTTTTATTTGGCGTCAGAGGAGGGACAGACCATATTTACAGATTCATATTTATCTTACCACCAATTTTTAAAGAAAACATGCCAGGTGTGTTTTCTTTAAAAGAAAACAGATTTTTCTGTAATGTTTTCTTTAAAAAATTGTGTGTGTTTGTGGGGAGGGTCTTTCATGTTTTTGGGGACTGACTCACTCTGGTAGCCAGCCTCTAGTGGACGTCAGAGGAACTGCAGGTCAAAAAAAACAAGAAGAGAAATGAACTCGTTAATCTGTGAGTTGTGCAGCCTTAAATGAAACATTGAGAAAGAGAGCTGATTCTTCTGTAAACCCAGAAAAGAAACATTAAAGTCTAAAACATGCTGAGTTTAACGAGCCATCTGTCCGTCCGCCAGGCGTGTACTCGGTGATCGCTCGTCTGGAGCCGCTGGGAGAAGCTCGCAGCTCAGCCGAGCTCTACCTGGCAGGGAGAGGTGCGTACGCTTCAGCTGGCACATTAAACACACTGTGAGGTCACTGTGAGTTCACGGTGCAGGTCACTGTGAAGGTCACGGCAAAGCTCACTGTGAGTTCACGGTGCAGGTCACTGTGAAGGTCACGGCGAAGGTCACTGTGAGTTCACGGTGCAGGTCACTGTGAAGGTCACGGCGAAGGTCACTGTGAGTTCACGGTGCAGGTCACTGTGAAGGTCACGGTGCAGGTCACTGTGAAGCTCACAGTGAGGTCACGGTGAAGGTCACGGTGAGGTGGCTCTAATGACGTGTTGTACCTGTTGTCCCTCCACAGAGGTGGGCTCAGGAAGGGTTCCTCACGGTGAGTACTTAAAAAAAACAAAACACAGCTGCAGCTCCAAAACACTTTTAATTTCTTTTCTCTTTTTTAATCGTTAATTTATTAATACGAACTCATTATTATCCAGACGTCCCCGACTCGTCAGTTCACGTCCTAGAAACAGCTTCCGTGTTTGTCCGAGGTGAGTCTGGGTCCAAACTTTAACCCTTTAACCACCCGCGCCGTCTTTCATTCATAAATAAATAAATAAATGTCTCTTTTTTTCTTTCCAAGATTCTTCTGAATTTTATCACTATGAAGAGCGAACAGAAGTGGAAGGTATTAATGACAGATTAATATTAATGATGCGATCACCTCTAACCGTCATCACTCATCCTTTCTTACCGAGCGTGAAAAAGAAGAAACGTTTTTCCCTTCATCTTTAAACCTTTATCTTCGTCATCTTCATCCTCCTGAATAACCGTGTGATCAGTTTGACCTGCGTTTACATGAACTCATCCTCCTCATCATCATGTGACCCAGTAACAGCTCAGTCATTTAACCCCTTCACCAAAAACTCATCTGAAACGCACGGAAGAAGATGGAAGCCAAAACAATCAGGTTTACCGTTAATCTCAAAGCTGTGAGGTCAGAATCAAAAAGTAATCAGTTGTGAAATAGAATAAAAATTCCTCAGATTGAGCATTAAATTTGGTCTCAATTCTGACTTCAACATCAAAGCTTTAGAAATCAAACAATTCCCTGAAAATAATTCACAAATTTTAATTTAGAAATATAATCTCAAAATCAGAATTAGTCAGATTAAAGTCTGTGATCCTGACTTTAATCACATGGTTCCCTCAATTTCATATTCTTAGATTTAAGAGATTATTCTCAGAACTCTGCATAAACATCAAAGTTTATGAAATCATGAATTTTGTACTGCTTTTATGCTATTCTGTTGATCGCAGAGAGCTTGATGATGCAAGACAAAGTTCTGTTAAAATGTACAATAGAGCATCATCTCGTGTTATCATAGTTCAAGAACTGTGATTTTAAAATCAATTTTTTTAACAATCAAAACCTATTTTTTTTTTTTTTTATAGCGAGTCTTTTTTGACCGTGTTGTCATAATTTAAAATTCTAAAAGAGGAAAGAATTGAATCCTTGAGTTTTTAAATGAAATTCATTTCAAAATCTGACGTTTGAAGTTAAAGTCAGAATTGTTGTTAAACAAATTTGAGGCAAAAAGCTCCGATTGAAATGTGAAGTTACAGAGTCAGCGGGGTCACCTCAGAGCTTTGGGGCGAGTCAGAGGGGACCTGATTGTTTTAGGTTGAATCTTGTTGTGCATCTGAGCGTCTCTGAGCGTCTGAGTGTCTCTGAGCGTCTCTGAGCGTCTGAGTGTCTCTGAGCGTCTCTGAGTGTCTCTGAGCGTCTCTGAGCGTCTGAGTGTCTCTGAGCCTCTCTGAGCGTCTGAGTGTCTCTGTGCGTCTCTGAGTGTCTCTGAGCGTCTCTGAGCGTCTGAGTGTCTCTGAGCGTCTGAGTGTCTCTGAGCGTCTGAGTGTCTCTAAACGTCTGAGTGTCTCTGAGCGTCTCTGAGCGTCTCTGAGCGTCTGAGCGTCTCTGAGCGTCTCTGAGCGTCTGAGTGTCTCTGAGCGTCTCTGAGCGTCTCTGAGCGTCTGAGTGTCTCTGAGCGTCTGAGTGTCTCTGAGCGTCTGTGTGTCTCTGAGCGTCTCTGAGCGTCTGAGCGTCTCGCGTCTGAGCGTCTCTGAGCGTCTCTGAGCGTCTCTGAGCGTCTGAGCGTCTCTGAGCGTCTGAGCGTCTCTGAGCGTCTCTGAGCGTCTCTGAGCGTCTCTGAGCGTCTCTGAGCGTCTGAGTGTCTGAGTGTCTCTGAGCGTCTCTGAGCGTCTCTGAGCGTCTCTGAGCATCTGAGTGTCTGAGCGTCTCTGAGTGTCTGAGCGTCTCTGAGCGTCTCTGAACAGCGACCGTCTGTCTAATTGCTGATTATCTTTAAAGCTTTCAAAAGAGAGACGCTCCAAGAGGAGACGCTTTCTGTCCACTACTCCTCTGTCACAGGTATCAACATCACTCTCTTTTTTTAAATCACCGTCCAAACTGTCCTCTGTACTCCATCTGTCTGTGTGTGTCCGTCTGTGTGTCCTCATCAGCTGTGGTTTATCTGCAGTGGATCTTTGTTTTGTGCTGGTTAATAATTTTTGGGTGACAGAGAGGTGCGGCGCTCTTTAAACGTTGGGTTGATTTTTTGTGTCTAAGTTTGACTTTTCTTCTCCTCCAGAAGAGAGGAAGCCGGTGGGCGAGATCATTGAGAGGACGCAGGTGCAGATGAGAGAAGGCGTCCCTGAAGGTAAAAACACTTTTTCAGTGAAAGAGCTTCTGGCTGTTTGTCAAAGCTTCTGGCTGAAACGCAGCGAAGCCGCTGATCACGAATCTGTCTTTATGTTAGACGCTTCAAACGCTTTAGAAACTTCTCTCTCTCCACGGCTCGTCTCCAGTCTGTCCTCGTGTCTCCCGTGTTTCGCTCACGCTCACATTAACCCTTGCAGAGCTCTGTGAAGGCGCTCTGTAGAGTAGAGAGCAGCTTTGTGCCTTTGTGCCTTCTTCGTCGTTTTAACTTGACTTTTCTTCATCTTTCAAGCTGCTGAGGTATACAGGAGAGCAGAGGAGAAACCCTCCAAGCCTGTAGCTCCGCCTCCGGCACCAGTCTCAGGTATCAGACCTCTTCCTGTTTATAGAACTCCTCGCCATCCTGTCTCATCCATGTACTTCCTGTTAGTCGTTGTTGATGTTTAGACCTTTTTCTTCTTTCAGTCACATTGTTTGTTTGTTTGTTTCTTTCTTCACCTTTTTCTCCTCAATCATTAAACTTTCTTGATGTTTGATGTGATCATGAAACTGATTTCCGTGATGATGTTTTAAAGTTCCTGAAGCAAAGAGGAAAGAGCCCGAGGTAACCTTCGCCGCTCCGGCTCAGTGGGACGAAGCTGTGGCGCCAGAAGGTAACGTCCAACACAGCAAAGTATTTATTACCGATTCTTTATTTTCTTTGTTTCGGATCTTACAGAGTCTTTACAGGCTCTCACTCTTCATTCTTCAGGAAAAACCAAAAAACACCTTTTAAATTTAAATCTTTATTCTTTTCCCTCTCTACAAATATTAATAAAATTCTGTAATTATACTTCGGGTGTAAAATCAGGTTGCACAAAATGCTTTAAATTTAGATTTCCTTAAAACAAATTGGGTTGCACAACACAAGTCTTGATCGTAAGGTTTTCTTAAATATAAGGTTTTTGTCCTTATTTTATTGTCTTATACTCAAAGGAATCTCTTAATGTTAGTGAAAGTGTGAGCGCAAACAAACTGCTGCAGAATTTTACTTCTGTAAAACATCTTTCAATGCAGCACAGGCCTTAATGTTTCTCCTTAACTAATGAAACATTTTAGGGGATTCTGTGCAACACCTTTAAGTAAGTCAATTAGCTAAAAAAAACAAAAACATTAAGCCATTGGTGTCACATTTAAGGGGAAAAGTATAGGTGTTTAGTACAACAGGCCCTCTGACCTTTGGTCATTTATAACAGCAGCATTCATACATATTGTGTATATATATATATATATATATATATATATATATATATATATATATATATATATTAATCTATTTATTTGCAGAAAGATATCATTTTTTAACTTCAGAAAGCAGTTTTAGAAATATTAGAATTTAATTTTACGCTTTGGGGAATATCAAATCTGAAATCCTGTCTGTCCTGTCTATATCTTTATTAAATCAAACTCTTGTTTTTCACTTGCTGTCTGTGAATCTTCATTTTGTCCAAAGTGTCTCAGCTGAGCTTGTTACGATGCGTAAACAGCATCTCATTCTTGGCTTTCTGTCCGTTCCTCTTTTTATTGTTTATCGCTGTCTGTTTATGTTTTCTGTGTCATCTTCTCCTTCTTTACGTCTTCTTTAAATCTTAACATTATGTGTGCTCTGTCAACTCACGCTTATGTTTCTCTGTTAACTTCAACAACCTTCAGTTTACACCAAACCAGAACCTCAGCAACAGAAAGTGACCAGAGAGGTCACTCCTCCTGAACCTTATCAACCTGAAGCCAAGACAAAAATGGTTCCTCCAGAGCCCAAAGTGGCGCCTCAGAAGCCGGCAGCGCCTGAGCAGAGGGTGCCCAAAATGAAGCCTGAACCCGAAGCACTGAAAGTTGAACCTGCAAAGAAACCCCCAGAAGTTCCTGCAGTGAGAGGTAATGTAGTTCAGCTGGAGAGACGTTGCTTGTTCAGTGTGTTTGTTTCATGTTGCTGTGACCTAAAACTCTTTAACACATTTGTGTAAATCTTTGATGTTCTCAGATGTTCTTCATTAACCTCTTAAACACGTGTCTTGGGTTTAAGGTGTTTTTAATCCCTCAACAGCCTAACTGGAGAGGTTCATGTCATAGCTGTAGAGTTTTAACACCTTGCTCCTAGAACCTCGTGATAAATGTAAACATGGAAAACTTTCAATGTTCTCCAAAGTGCCGGCTGTGACCAAACCAGAGGAAGTCGTAGTTCAGCCAATCGCTGCCAAAGTTACTCCACCAAAGACTGAAGGTACTGGACAGACAGTCCATCTCTGAACTCTTTGAATTGTGTTGTCATGTTGTGTCCATGTTGAGTTTTTCATGTTCTCAGATGACATGTCTCTGTGGTGGCACTCGTTAGAGTGGACTGTTTTGTTAAAGTCTCAGTGTTTACTGAACATATCCGCTATATATATATATATAATGTTCTTTAAAGCACCAGAGCGACGAGCGCCTGAAAAGCCTGTCGTTCAGCCACCTGTACCAAAGGTTCCTCCCTCAGCACCAGAACGTCTCCCAGCTAAAGGTACTGATTATTGACTTCTTCCCTTGTTCTTCCTCTCAGTCTTTGAACTCACTCGTTCAGAGTGTAATCTTTGACTCCATGTTAGCCTTGGTCATTACCTATAGGTTAAACATTACATAATGTTCTCTTAAGTGCAAGATGTACCCAGACCAGAGGAACCTGTCATTCAGCCACCTGCACCAAAGGTTGCTCCACCCAGGACTGAAGCTGTTCCAACCAAAGGTACTGCAGAAATGCTCTCTACATGTTTCTTTGTTGCTCTGTTTTCTGTTTGTGTTGTTTCTTATGTTTTGTTAAGTTTATCAATTTCTGCTTAGTGTCACCTGAAACTTTATCGCTCCAAAATATCTTTTATGAAATTCTTTGAGAATGCTAAGCACTCGTTAGAGTGTGACTTGTGCTTTGCGGTTGTTTTCAAATTAAGATAATTATCTTATGCATAAATGTTCTTCAAAGTTGTCTCAGAACTGGAGACATCTGAACTGCCAAGAAAACCCCAACTGCTGGCTGGTAAACCTGAGCCAGAAGCACAGAGGTTTGTCTCTGAAACCAAACCAGAAGAACAGAAGAAGGTTCAAGAACAACCAAAAAAGTTTGTGGAAGAAACAAAAATGGTTCCTGAAGAACCAAAAAGGGTTGTGGTAGATCAAAAGAGGGTTCCTGAAGCACCAAAGAAGGTACCAGAAGAACCAAAAAGTGTGGTTGAAGAAAGAAAGAGGGTTCCAGAATCCCCAACAAAGATTCCTGAATCCCCAAAGAAGGTTCCTGAAGAACCCAAAAAGGTTGTGGAGGAAAGACAGCGGGTTTCTGAAGCGCCAAAGAAGTTTCCAGAAGAACCAAAAAAGGTTGTGGAAGAAAGAAAGAAAGTTCCTGAATTCCCAAATAAGGTTCCAGAAGAACCCAAGAAGGTTCTGGCAGCACAGAAAATGGTGACTGAACCACCAGTAGAGCTGGAGAAAACTCAAGAGGCTGCAGAGTTAGTAAGAGAGGAACCAGTGCTGCTCCGTCGAGCACCATCACCACCACAAGATTTGGAGGCACCAAAGCAAATTCTTCAGGCTAAAAAGCCTCAGCAACAAGGTAGATAAGTCTGAACATCTTATTAACTAACTCCCACTCATCTTGATATGTGCTGGCTTAAGCTAATTCTTTAAAGGTTTTGTGGTGATGTCTGTGCTGTCATGTGTTGACTGTTTGCTATATTTATCAGTTATTAAAACAGTAAAACAGAGGGAGATACCACAAGAAACAGCAGCAGTAGCTAAAACAAAGCTGGAGGCTATTACACCCATCAAAGGTATGATCAAATGTTTATCAGGTACTCTGTAGAAAATCAGCACAAATGTGCATCACATTCTTGTAGACTGACTAATTTTTTTTATTTGTCCCTGAAACCAGATGAGGTTACACCTTCTGGAAAAGTATTAGTCGAGCCAAAGTCTAAAGAAACTCCACAGCTGAGAGGTAGTGATTCATAATACTCTCAGTTTAGTTGTACAATGAGGATCAAAGTTGAATATAAGCCACACTGAAATTTTTGTTCATGTGTCTTGATGATTCTTGTCTTGTGTTTTCCTCTTGGTCACCGCTCCATGGTGCAATCTTCAGTCTTGGATGATATCTTAGAAATGACTCCAGTTGCTCCAAGGACTGATCTTGAGCAAACAACAGTGGTGCTTAAAGACAGCAGGCAGTTGTCTCTGAAGAGGGATCATGGTGAGAAGATATCTTTGGCAGAAGATGTTGGACACAGACGAGAGGAAGTCAGGGCGTATGAAAGGGGAGTTGAGCTGAGGGAGTCAATTATGAGAGAAGAAAGCACTTTGAAAATGGAGATCAGACAACAAATGGTTCTTAAGAAAGAGGATGAGGATTCTACCTGGTACTGTGAATGTCGGCAGGTTGGAGACACTGAGCAACTCGAGGACACTGAGCCAGAATACATAAAATATGAGGCTGTAAAACTGGAGAACACTGAATCTTACGATGAAGAAGACTTAATGGAGGACAAAGTGGAAGAAAGAACAGAAGAAATGTCTTTGACATCTGTCTCTCCACCTCCAAAGGAAACTGAAACTCTTCAATCAAAAAGAGACATCACACCTCAACCTGAAATGACTTGTCCTACCAAGAAGGAAGTGCCTCCTCCTGAAATGACTAGTCCTACCAAGAAAGTAGTCCCTCCATCTGAAATGATTCATCCTACCAAGAAAGAAGTTCCTCCTTCTAAAATGAGTCATCCTACCAAAAAAGTTCTTCCTCCTGAAATGATTCATCCTGCCAAGAAAGAAGTTCTTCCTCCTGAAATTACTTGTCCTGTAAAGACGATAGATCCTCCAACTGACACTGGATACACATCTGAAAAGGAGGTACTGGCTTACAAGAAAACTCAAGAAAGGAAACTTGTGAAAGCTGACATTCCTTCAGGTTACACTGAACAGAAAGAGGCAACTGAATCATTTATATCGGTACATCATGAAGACCTTGATGAAGAAATTGTCTCTTCAACGGAGGATCTTGTTAAACCTAAAATCTTTTCGACATCTAAAGAAATATCTGCACCAAAGAAGCCTAGAATACCTAAAGCAGTACCTAAAGAAGTACCCAAAGAAGCCACTTTTGTTGAGAAAGCTGAGTCGGTTGAAGTTCTATCTGAAAGATCCATGCCTCGTAAACCCGAACAAGATATACCCCAAATTCTTCCTAAAATAACAGCAGTTCCTCCCCAAAAAGACGTCATAATCCCTAAAAAGAGGGAGTCTCCAAGAGAAGAAATCTCAAAAACTCCCAAAGCTGCAGAAAAAATGTATCTTGAAGATAGTGTACCTCTGGAGAAACCAACCCCTGTGTCAGAGGAAGTTTCCTTTGAAGAAGAACTTGTTCCAGTAAGTAGGGAAGTGTCACTTCCAGTTCAAGCCCAAATTCTTTCACCTGAGGAAACAATCTGTCCTGAGGAAGAAATTTCAACACCAAAAGAAGCTGTTATTCCTAAGAGGAAGACCTCTCCTGCACTTCACAAAGCTATTGTTGCTCCCAAAAAAGACCTCGTCCCCGAAGAAACCATTCTACCAAAGAAACCTCTCACCAAAGCCAAGGTTGCTCCAACTAAAAAATCTCAAGTTCCACCACAGAAGAAAATTCTTGCCCCCGAAGAAGAAACTCTTCCTTCCAAAAAACCTGCTTCTTTGGCACAAAAAATAACCACCCCCGAGACGGACTCTTTTGAAGAAGTGAGAACTGCCACAACTAAACCTCCCCCAACAAGAGAAGATGACAAGAAAGCAAAGAAGAGAACAGAAGAGACTGAACCACAAACTCTTCAGAAAGGTATTCTTTCTTCTTTGAGCCGCATAGGCTCATGATCTTTACAAAATCAAACCCTCTCTTTACATCTTATATTTCCTGTACTCACATGTCTTCAGATAGGGTCATCAATAACAGGAAACAATGGTACATTTCGCACTAATCTCTACGGTAACCTGTATTTGTCTGTTGTCTTTGTAACATTTTCTTTATGTCACTACTCTACGAGGTACGTAGAGGTTCTTCTACTTGTTTGTGCTGTGGTTCATGTCTCATTCATCTTTAGTGGTTGCTAAGTCTTGACTGACCATGTTGTTGTCTTGGTCGTGATCTTGGCATACTGTATTTCCAAAATGTCTCCTCTAGAGGAGAAGACACCTTCAGCACCAGCACCAAAGCCTTCGCCTCCTGCTGCTCCTGCTCCTCCTGCAGCCAGTTTTGCTCCTCCTGCAGGTAGTCTGTTCACTTTGTTCCTTTCTCATCTTTGTTGGCTCATCTGGAGTCAGACATGTTTTCTTTGTTTGTTTGTGTTCTTATTGTCTCATTCGTCTGCAGGTTTACATGTTTTTACCGTTTTGTGTTCCTTGGTATGTTTTGACCAAGCATGTTGTTTTCTTGGTCATAACCTTGGCATCTTGTATTCCCAAAGTATCTCCTCCAGAGGAGAAGAAACCATCTGCACCAGAACCAAAGCCTTCACCTCCTGCTGCTGCTCCTGCAGAGAAAGTTGCTCCTCCTGCAGGTAGTTTCTTCACTTGGTTTGAAATGTTGTTGTAAACTAAATGTCTGTTTGTTTTCTCTGCTGGCTGATTGAAAGGTATCCTCATCATTTTGTCTTCTGTCAGTTGCCATTTGACTTGCTGTATGTCTTGTCCTCAGTCTTTTCTTGCATAGTCTCAGTGCAGCTTTGTCTTGATTGACCATGTTGTTGTCTTGGTCGTGATCTTGGCATCTTGTATTTTAAGTTTCTCGTCCAGAGGAGAAGAAACCAGCTGCACCTGCACCAAAGCCTTCAGTTCCTGCTGCTCCTGCTGCTCCTGCTGCTCCTGCTGCTCCTGCTGCTCCTGCTGCTCCTGCTGCTGCTGCAGCCAAAATCGCACCTCTAGCAGGTACTTCTTTATTTTGTTTTGTGGAACTTGAAAACACTGTTTGTGATGTGTTTTTGAAGATCAAGACTACTCATGTTGTTTGTTTCTGTCACAGATTACTTTCTGTCTGTCTGATTTATCCATGTGCATTTTTCTTCACTCTTTACCTCTGCTCTCTGTCTGTTTTAATGTCTTGTCACTTTTATATCTTCTGTTCTCTTGGTCATGACCTTTGGTACCTTGTACTTCTAAGTGTCTACTCCAGAGGAAAAGATACCATCTCCACTGACACCAAAGCTTCCGGACGAAAAAGTCACCCTTCCTGCAGGTAGTTTCTTCTGTGTGTCATATATGTTGTTTGTCTTCTTGATAGTCCTGCCTCAAAGAGATCTGTTTGTCTGAATTATTTCATTATGTCTGTGTCATTTGAGTATCTGTCAGTTGTTTGTTCACCAGATCTTTGCCAGTGATTTAATCAAATTGGCATTCTTGTAGCTCAAGTACCGGCGGAGAAGAAGCCCTCTCCACCAGTCGTTCAGGCTGAACGCTCTCCTATATCAGAGGAAATCTATCCACCTGAAGGTAACGTCTCTTCTGTCATTTTCATTTATGTTCTTCTTCTCTTTGTCTCCTGCTTTCTTTTGTAATAGCTTCAGTCTTCATACAAAGCTACAAAGTTACTTTAGCGTAACTTGGTAGATGTGCAATGACAAAAAACTCATTGCATTCAAAGCTCATTTTAAGTGCAGATTATTCTGGAAACAGAAAATAAACGCTTGCCACACTTTCTTAACTCATGTGTCTGTCTGCATCAAGAAAGAAACCTTTTTTTTTGTATTATGTATACTTACATTGCTCTCATTGAAATTCTTGCAGACAAGGAACCAGTCTCAGCACCTGGACCAACTAAAGGTATACCAAATATCAGCTTCTTTATTTTAAAAGGGCAGTAAACTCTGGTAGTTATTGCTATTTTAGGTATTCTCTCATAAACAGCAGATATCTCTTGTTATTTATGTGCATGTTTGTGTAGCGTGTGAGTCCTGTGTTGATGAAATGTTGTTTGTCTCTATGTGAATGTTATAAATGGTGTATTTACTGCCTCAACCACAGTGACTCCTCTTAAGCAAAAGGGTAAGATCCCCATTCAGGAGGCAAAAACACCTGAATCA
Organism: Plectropomus leopardus; assembly: GCF_026936395.1. Taxonomy (NCBI): domain Eukaryota; kingdom Metazoa; phylum Chordata; class Actinopteri; order Perciformes; family Serranidae; genus Plectropomus; species Plectropomus leopardus. The sequence goes on along the minus strand of NC_142185.1, from coordinate 37,779,862 downwards.
CCAAAGCCGAAGAGTAAGTACACCAGAATATCCAAAGAGAAGGAACCAGAACCAGAAGTCATCAAGCTGAAGAAGGTTCCAGTGAGACCCCCCGAGCCTGAGAAACAAGTCATAACTCATAAAGCAGAAGTGACAAGGCATCAGGATGTCGAACTTACGGTTCATGGACTTCATGACAGAGAAGATCGAGAGATCATAACACTCGGAAGAACTGAACGAGTCTTCACTGCAGAGGAGGAGACGGCTCAATTAGGCTATTTTGAGGAAGCTGAAAAGGCTGTAGTTACACAGAAACCAGAAAAAGAAGGATGGACAAGAACCCCAAAACCAGAAAAGGAGGAAGAACCAAAGGTGCCAGATGTAGAAAAAAAGAAAATAACTGAACTGCCAAAAGCAGATGAGCAGAAAGAATCCGTCAAACTGAAACCATTTGAAAAACCAATGAAACCTGAAGAAGAACCACAAAAGATCAAACTTAAAAAGGTACCAACTAAGCCCAAAAAGCCTGAGAAGGAAGTCATAACTCATAAAGTTGAAGTGACGAGACATCACGATGTAGAACTAATGGTTCATGGACTTCATGAAAGAGAAGATCGAGAGATCATAACTCTCGGAAGAACTGAACGAGTCTTCACTGCAGAGGAGGAGACGGCTCAATTAGGCTATTTTGAGGAAGCTGAAAAGGCTGTAGTTACACAGAAACCAGAAAAAGAAGGATGGACAAGAACCCCAAAACCAGAAAAGGAGGAAGAACCAAAGGTGCCAGATGTCGAGAAGAAGAAAATAATTAAACTGCCAAAAGCAGATGAGCAAAAAGAATCGGTCAAACTGAAACCATTTGAAAAAGCAGTTACACCAGAAGAAGAACCACAGAAGATCCAACTAAAAAGGGTTCCAACTAAGCCCAAAGAGCCTGAGAAGGAAGTCATAACTCATAAAGTTGAAGTGACAAGGCATTATGATTCAGAACTGACAGTTCAGAAGCTTCACATTAGAGAAGATCGAGAGATCGTAACATTTGGAAGAACTGAACGAGTCTTCACTGCAGCTGAAGAGACCTCAGAACTCGGCAAGATGGAGGAACCTGAAAAACTGGAAACCGAAGATGAGAAATCAAGATGGATAAGAACCCCAAAAGCACCAAAAGAAGAAGAACTAGAGCCAGATTTAACTACAAAGAAAATAAAGATATTGCCAAAGAAAGAGGAGGAGCCAGAAGTAGTGACACTGAAACCATTTAAAAAACCTGAGAAACCCGAGGAAGCTGAACCTCCAAAAGCCAAGAAAGAAGGTGAAGCAAAGACAGATACTGAACGCACTCCGTACAAGAGAGCTGATACACCACAGAGAGATCAACCCACCGCTGCCATTAAACACAGGACACATGAAGACGCCCCCTCCACAACCCCAGAACTACCTCCTGACGTCAGCAAAGACCAGAAGGAGATCCCACAGAGGAAAAAGGTTGATCAGGTACCCAAAGATCCGGAACCTACAGCTGCTGACAAGCTTCACGGAAAACCTAGGACCATTTTCACACCAGAAAAAGAGAAAGAGGGGGTCAAGTTGAAGCCTTTCACCAAAGTGGTCAAGCCTGAAGAAAAGCCAGATAAAGCACCCGAGGAAGAGAAACCAAAGCCCATTGACACAAAGATACCCAGTCGAACTCCAAGACAAGAAACTCCTAAAGAGCTGAAAGAACAGCAGCTTAGGAAAGTCGAAAAGACTGCAACACCTAAGAAAGAGGAGGAGAAACCTCCGGAGAAAGAGGAGCCAGCTGTTCCACCCAAAAAGCCCACACCAACAGGAGAGAAAGAGGTAATGCCGCAGAAAGATGTAGAGAAAGAAATCCCACAGAAACAAACAGATGCCCTAAGGAAAGGTGTCGAACTGAAAAAGACTCCATCGCCCAGAGTGGCTAAAGACAAGGTGGAGGGAGAAAAGCCCCTAAGACCTGTTGAGCAACTGAAGAAGGTCGAGTTAAGGAAGACTCTGTCACCAAAAGTTGATAAACCTAAAGAACCGGAGCACCTCCCCGTTGAGAAGAAGCCAAGCACTGACAGAGTCAAACAGATTCCCAAAACTGTTTCACCCAAGGACTCCATCGAAGTGGTGACGCTCAAAAAGGTCCCAAAGAAGCTGTCACCAGATGAGGCGTCAGAACCAGAAAAACCTGCTAAAGGGCGGATCCCTGTGGTGAAGGAGGTCTCTCCTGGAGCTGTGCAGATGAAGAAGGTGCCTACTCAGCCAGAGGAGGAGGTGTTTGAAGAGGAGGCCGTACACGTAGAGGGCGAGGAGGAAGAGGAGGAGGCCTGGGGCTGGGAGCTGGTTCCCCCCGATGACTGGGAAGGTGAAGGGGTTGATGGAGTGCTGGAGACACCAGGCATGCCTGGCACCAGACGAGGTGAGACGATGGCCAACCAACTCCTCATCTGATGACTCTGGAGCCCCTCATCCATCACCAACGACACGTCTAATCCTCATCACATCTTCATCACGTCCTTCACTTCATCCATCTGTTCATCCTGATCTCCTTCATCCATCTGTTCATCCATCCATTCACCATCCATCCACTCAGATGGTCTCATGTTGTCCGTCATAAAATGTCTGTCCTCAAATGTGTCATCCACATCAGTCACAGTGTTTGTCTTCATCTGTGGTCATGTCATCCCCGACAACTTTTTTCACTTCTGTTTTCCATGTTTGTCCTTTTGATCATCTTGTCCCATTGTTCATCCATTTGTAAAAGGTTTCACTCCATCTGTATTCCCTTCATCGTGTGATGTCCCCTCAATGTTCTCATTTAATGTGGACAGGAATATGTCTTTCATTAAGCATGTTAGCATTACTCAAGTCTTTCTCTTGTCTTCTTGATTTTCGAGTTCATAGAGACTTGAACTCATCTTGTTGTTTCTTGTCCAGATGGAAAACCATCAGAGGAGGCACCAAAAGGCAGAGGCCGAGGATTTGGGGGTATGAGTTCAATGAAATTTGAGCCCATGTGCACTAACAGTTTTCTCTTTGTGCTTCATAACATCTGAAGCTATTTCAATCACTTGGCTCAAAAAAGTTGTAAAGTGTAAGCTATTTTTTTGTTTTGTCCTTTTCAACAAAACCAGATATTTTTTGTTCAGTTTCTGATCTCGTCTGAATGTTGTGCGATGATCCACAACAGGGCTGGGTATTGAACCTCCGGCTTTGGTATAAACAAAATCAGACAGTACTAAATCAAATCAAAATCTGTCAAGTACAAAAGATTTGTACTCTTGTTGTTATTCAGGCAAAGTTCTTGTACAGCTGCCTGTGTTAAGATGTTGGGGAATTAACAGTCTAAACTCTCAGACTGTACTGTTTTGGTATCAGGACTAATACACTGTATTAGAATGAATTACAAAATGTTGATACCCAGACCTCATAAAACGACATGATCACCAGAAAAAAAGTTGGCATTGTACATTTCTGCAAATTATGGATACGTTACTTTTGTTGGTTATTATGTTGAGGAATATGACAAAACTTTACATTTCAGCAAAGCTGTGTGTAAACTGTGAAAGGTTTAGGCAAAAAGACACCTGGTTATGGTTAGGAAAAGATCATGTTTTAGCCTAAAATAGCTGTGTTTGGTTGCACAAATACTGCTGGAAACGGGTCACCATCTCACTAAAAAATGCCCACATTTGGTGTCAGACACTGCTAGAAATGCAGAGATAGGTTTCTAAAAACAAACATTGCTGGAAATGTACCAACGGGCTTTCAAAACACCCATATTCGGTGGCCCAAACGCTGTGTTTTGCAGCACAAAAGCTGCTGAAAATCAGTGATGGGTTGCTGAAAACAAGCAAGTTCAGTGGGACGAGAGCCGTTGGAAAAGCTCCAGCAGGTTGTTAAGAGGCACCCATGTTTGGTGGCATAAACACTCCTGGAAATGTGACAGTAGGTTGCTAAAATCACCCATGTTTGGCAACAAAAAAACTGGAAAATCAGTGACAAAAACACCTAAAAATGTACAAATATTTTTTGCAGTTTCCAGAAATGTATAATGCCAACATGTTCCTCTGGTGACTGCGCTGCGTAAAGAGTGACTCTGCATGATTCCTGCTCCAAACAGAATTTTACTCTAACACTGCTGACTGGAAACAGATTTTTGTTGAATGTGAGATTTTGTCAGCTGAATCATGTTGAATTCACGGTAGGCAAAAAACATCCTGTTATCCAATGTCTGCGTCTTCCCGCGCTGTCATATCTGAAACTAACTTGATGAGATTTTGTTTGACGTTGCAGCGAGACAGACCCCGTCTCCTGGTGACGGCGGCAGAGGCCGCGGCCTGAGGCCTGGCGGGAAAGGCCCGTCACCACCAGAGGAACCCTTCGGAGGGTTCAAGCTCAAAGCCGTCCCCCTGAAGTTTATCAAGAAGCTTCAGGACATCGTCCTGAAGGAGGCCGAGTCCATCGGCTCCTCCGCTGTGTTTGAGTGTGAGGTCTCGCCTTCCACTGCTATCACCACATGGATGAAAGATGGCAGCAACATCCGCGAGGACCCAAAACACAAATTCATATCTGACGGCAAAGATCGCAAGATGAACATTATTGATGTCCAACTCTCCGACACCGGTGAATACACCTGTGTGGCCAAGAACGCCGGCAAGGAAATATCGTGCACAGCCAAGCTCATTGTTGAAGGTAAACTAACGAGGTTTTTCTCCAACATTCGAATTGTCTGACTCATTCTGTTAACTAATAAAAACAAGCTCTTGTAGACGTGGATCAGTCCTCAGACTCAGGTATGGTGTCTGCCTCAGTGAGGGGACTCTGAGTGACGCTCAGCCTCGTTCCTGCTGATTAAGCGTTTTGTCTCTCTGTGCAGAGCTGCCTGTGAAATGGCTGAAGGAGCTGGAGCCAGAGACAACCTGCATTAAGACTCAGCCAATGTATCTGACCTGTGAGCTGAACAAAGAGAGAGATGTGATCTGGAAACGGAACGGCGCCGTACTGAAGAACAAGGCCGGGAAAGTGGCCATTAATGTGATTGGTCTGCAGCACGCTGTGACCATCCAGAACTCCACTGAGGAGGACGCCGGCGCCTACACCTGTGAGGTGGACGGACAGGAGGACATCAAAACGATGACCAACGTCAAAGTGATCGGTGAGCGGTCAGCAGGAGGTCGTGGTAGAGTTTGAGTGCAGGGGCAGCCTGTTAGTGCTCCATCGTTCAGGATTCTGATCACCAGCTGACACGCTTGTCCACTCAGGACATCAAGGACAGGTTTATAGTTACAAAACAGAGTGATAATCACAAACTACAGAAAAAATGGATCCTTTCAGCCTGTTTGTCCTCAGATCTCTGCAGCCCGGCTTGTTTTAGAGGTTAAAGTGGTCGTACCGACACAGTTCCTCGGCCACTCTGTCCAGGTTTCGGTTTTGACTCAAGTTCCAATTTATAAATCAACACTCACATGAGGCTGCAAAAACTTTAACAAGGTTTATTTTGAATGCAGAAAAATTCAGCGGTATTGTCCAATGCCAGCTTGATTTCCTGTTTCTCACATTAAAACGGTAAAATAAAGCACGGTCAAAAACGTATTTTGATCCACAGCTACGCAGATTTCTCATCATCCTTTAGCACAACGTCTTCTTTTGTCGTGCACACTGAACTGCCTCACGGCACCATAGCTCAGGTACACAGTTTAACCTGAATTCTGACTGAAATATTATAATAAGTAATGCAAATATAAACATGTCTACTACTGTTCAGATATACAAAAACTGTTCTGTCACACACCAACACAAACTTTTTTAGAGTATAAAACACGTGATGGAGTGGCTTGTACGTTTTTTTTTATAATGCGGCCTCTCGTCTCTGTCCTCAGAGATTATCAAAGACTGGCTGGTGAAGCCTCTGAGGGACCAGCATGTCAAACCCAAGGCCAAGGCCACGTTCAAGGGCGAGCTGTTCAAGGACACACCCAACTGGAAGTGGTTCAAAGGAGACAACGAGATCACGCCATCCGACAAGATGGAGATTGTCAAGGACGGACAGAACGTGTCGCTCACCATCAACAACTGTCAGCCCGATGACGTGTCCGACTACACCGTCCAGGTGGAGGACCGCAGATACACTGCCAAACTCACCCTGGGAGGTCAGTACCACCTTTACAAAAACGTCACGTGTCCAGAAACACATCTGTCCCATGTGTGTCCTGTTAACTATGTTTGTATGACGTTTCAGAGCGCGAGGCAGAGATCCTGAAGCCTCTGGCCAGCATCGAGGTGGTGGAGAAGGAAGAGGCTCACTTTGACACGGAGATATCTGAGGATGACGTTGCCGGAGAGTGGAAACTGAGGGGACAGGTGCTGATGAGGTCACCGGTAAGAACTCACCTGATCTCATCTGTCTGACACGAGCGAGCACGTCTCTGCATGACGAGCCGAGTCTGCGGGCAACAGGACAAAGTCTGTCCACCAAATCAACCTCTGATCCTGAAGCACTTCCACTCAGTGATTCAAGGAACTTATTGTCATTATACGGAGGTTCAGGAAGCACTTCCTGAGGCGTGTTTAAGACAAATAAAAATGATACGAGACAAACAAAAACATTAATGCAGAAAAGTGCTACTTTACTAGTTTTTGGTGAGAAATGTGAATAATCGAGTATCGATAGTGGTATGGATAAAGTCTTGGATCATTAAGTAGTCTTGATAATGGTATAAACATCAGTGAAAACAATGATCTGTATCCCTCCAGGCTGAAACAAGCGAGCAAACCATCTGACTCAGTCCAAACTTCAGAAGTTTCCATTTTCTGTGTTGGGGTCACAGCAAATCCTCCAGCGTGTGACATAGAGATGGAAGTGTTCGGCATGAAAAACACAATCCAACAGGAATAAATCTGATGAGTTTATCTTTGTTTTCAGACCTGCGACATCAGAACTGATGGCAGGAAACGTTTCTTGACGCTGAAAAATGTGCAGCTGGATCAGGCCGGAGAAGTGTCATACCAGGCGCTGAACGCCGTCACCAGTGCCGTGCTCACAGTCAAAGGTACGAGTCCGACAGACGTCAGCAGCCCTGTGTGTGTGTGTTTGTGTGTGTGTTTGTGTGTTTGTGGTTTATGTGCTGTGGGTCTCAGAGAGCGCAGGCGTCTCAGGAGGTAAGAAAAGTGTCTGTGCTTCTTTGAATAACGGCCCAATCCTTCGCACCTCGCAGAGATCGAGATGAAGTTTGTCGACCCTCTGAAGGACGTTTCTGTGCCTGAAAAGAAACAGGCAAAGTTTGAGTGCACCGTCACCCGGGAGGTGTCAAAGGTCATGTGGTTCAGGGGGGCGGAGATCGTCACCCCGAGCCCTAAATATGAAATAATCGATGACGGAAAGAAACACATGCTGATCATAAACAGCTGTGAGTTTGAGGACGAGGCTCAGTACACCGTCGAGGTGTTGGGGCTGCGCTCTGCTGCCCAGTTGACGGTGGAAGGTAAGTGACACTCAGAGACGCTTCCTGTTGGTTCTTCTTCTTTGTCTTTGTGGCTTTGAAATGTCCTACAGCCCCCCCCCCTCTTTGTGTGCGCTGACCTCGTGTATTTCAGGCATGAGGCTGAAATTTGTGCAACAGCTTCAGGACCAAACGGTGAAAGAAGGTAAAACGGCTCGATTCGAGCTCGAGCTGACGCACGACAGCGTGCCCGTGGTTTGGTACCGAAACGAAGTGAAGCTCCACGTGAGCCGAACGGTGATCACACGAGTGGAAGGAAAGAAACACTCTCTAGAAATGAGCTCGGTGACTCTAGATGATACCTGCCAAATAAAGGCAGAGGCCAAAGGGATTTACTCCATGGCAAAGCTCACGGTCATAGGTAACCACACTCTTCTTCTCCTCCTCCTCCTTCTTCTTCTTCGTCTCTTTATTTCAGGTGGTGTGATTTCGTGACGACTGCCTCAGTCTGTTTTCTTCTGTCTGAGTTATTACTGACTTGTGACACTTGTTGATGTTGCCGGAGGACCTCTTCGGTCTTCGTGATCTAAACTAACGTCCTGTCGTCTGGCTTCCAGAGGGCGACGCCATCTTTGTGGTGAAGCTGCAGGACTACACGGCCACTGAGAAAGACGAGATGACTCTGGACTGCGAGCTGAGCAAAGACGTCCCCGTCGTTTGGTACCACAACGAGAAGGAGATCATCGCCTCCAAGATGGTGGTGATGAGGACGGAGGCCACTCGCAGGTCTCTGATCCTGAAGAAAGTGGAGCAGAGCGATAAAGGAAAATACGTATGTGACTGTGGAACGGACAAAACCTCGGCCAGCATCAACATCGAAGGTAAAACTCAGCAAACTGAGCAGGTCCGTCTAAACGTCCACATAATTCTTCTTCTTTGGTTACGCCTACACGACGGCTTCGGCCTGAGGCAGCATGTTTTCAGTCTGATGAACACAAATACAACACAACACAAATACAAATGACAACACATACAATACAGTACATACATGTCAATACATACATTAAAATATGAATTGGCGCCTCACAGAGGACATTGCGTCCGTAGTGCAGTTATGGAGGTAAAGTTTAGGAAAAGAAGCATAGTTCTGAATTTTGGTGATCCAGTCTGCGTCCTTACAGAGCGCTTAGAACTGCTTCTTTGTTAGAAATATTGGGTTATGTGTGAGTTCGCACCTTGCCTGGGTCACGGAGGCGAGCAGCCATGACGCGTAATTCTGGTTTCATATCAGCTGACAGTTTTCAGGACAGAGAGATTTTCACGTCTGATTTTTAGTGAATTGCGATCATCAGATCAGCACACAGCAGCATGAAAGCAGCTTCCTGTTTACGTCTCTAACAGTTTGGTCGTTTGTCCTCCAGCTCGTGACATCAAGGTTGTTCGGCCGATTTATGGCGTGGAGCTGTTTGATGGAGAGACGGCTCGTTTTGAGGTGGAGATCTCGGTGGACGATGTCCACGGCCAGTGGAAACTGAACGGAGAAGTCCTCGGTCCTTCCTCTGTGAGCAGCTCGTCTCCGTCCTCACAGGACATTCAGAGATTTATCTTTAACCGTCATTTTATGGCTAAACACTCGTCTGAGTTACGAATGACCGCTGTGTTCCTCCACAGGATGTCGACATCATCGAGGAGGGCGGCAAACACACACTCATACTCTACAACTGTAAAGTGCCGATGACCGGCGAGGTGTCGTACGCCGCCGCCAACGCCAAGTGTTCTGCTAACCTGAAGGTCAAAGGTAAACCGGTCGCAGGGTTACTTCATCCCCACGAGCTGTTTACTAAACGGATCATTCAGGTCACATCAGTCCAAATGTTTGTCAATTTGACGAATCTTTAAATTATATTTGTTTGTTTGTTTGTAAATTTCTGGCCCAAAGTCTGTTCCACTGTTTGAAAACATGAACATTTTCCCGAAGATAAACTGTGCTGATAAACATTAAACGACTGGAAGCATGTCACGGATCAGTCGATATCTGCTCCAAATTTAGTCTTTCGAAAAGATTTTGCAGCTTGTGTAATATGAATATGAATCTGAATAAAAAGGATGCTTTAATTTTAGTCTGCAGCTCTTTTTGTGTGTATTTAAGCATTTCTGTAACCCCATCGGTCAGCCTGAGTCAAGCTCTACAGGGTCAGAATAAAAACCTTTCTTCCTGTCTCCCATCAGAACTTCCTCTGAACTTCCTGACGCCGCTGAGCGATGTTCAGGTGTACGAGAAGGACGAGGCGAGGTTCGAGCTCGAGCTGTCGAGAGCTCCAAAGAGTTTCCGCTGGCTGAAAGGAACGCAGGAGCTGCAGAGCGATGACAAGTACCAGATGATCCAGGACGGAAATATGTTTGTTCTGCTGATCCGCTCGGCCGCCTACGACGACGAAGCCAAGTACATGTTTGAGGCTGAGGACAAGAGGACGACCGGCAAACTCATCATCCAGGGTAACAAAGGATTTCAGAAACAGCTCTTTTGGTTCCGTTTCTTTGGAGTTAAAACACATTAAACTGTCATTGGTTTAAATGTACAGATTACATGTTAATGAGGAATATTTTCCGTCTTCTAAAACTAATTTTTTAATTTGTTAACTCATTTACTTTTAGATTTTTAAGTTTATACTCAACCTTCGCAACTTTTAACGCAAATTGCGTTTGGATCCAAATTTAAACCTTTAATGTTTGGTCTTCAGTTTTCTAGTTTTGACCCTGAATTTGTTTTATTTCTGTTTGCACTGAAATTTTTGTATCAGGTTGTACCCTCAATTCTATCCACTTTCAACACAAAATTTGGGGGGTTTACCCAAATTTAAATGTCGGATCATTCATTTTTATAGTTTTGAATTTGTTTTGTTTTTATTGCACTTATTACTTATTACTTACTAATTTTGATTCACGTTTGGGCTCTCCTTAATTTTGTAGTTTTCACTCTGAATATGAGTGTTTTTACAAATGGAAAGGTTTGAATTACCGCCTCTCTTTAGGGGATTTTAACAGAAATTTGGGGGCTGTATCCAAATGTGTGGTTTGTAATGTTTAACTTTAATACATGATTTTTTTTTCTTTTTTTCAGAATTTGTATTTCGTACATTTTTTTACTTTTCTATGGAGAAACACAGAGCTGTTATGGTTGAGAAACTATCAAAATAAAGTAACAATAAACCATCTTTTAAAACGTAATCTGTATTTCAGATGTGTGACTGTTGTTTTTTTCGGCGGCAGGTATTCGTCTGGAGTTTGTCAAACCGATTAAAGATGTGACGGTGAAGGAACGTGAAACAGCTGAGTTCAGCGTGGAACTCTCCCACGACAGGATCCCAGTGGCGTGGTTCAAAAACGACATCCGCCTGCATCCCAGCAAGGTGGTGCACATGTCGGACCACGAAAAGGTCCACACGCTGGCCTTCAAGGAGGTCACCATCGACGACACGTCCATGATCAAAGTGGAGGCCATGGACAAGAGCATGACCGCCATGCTCACAGTCATCGGTCAGTGCCACTTCTCTGTCGCTGTTGAGCCTGTTTGGTTGTTGTTTGTGTGACTGGATTAAAATGTTCAGTCATTTTCTTAAAATTAAAGGCTCTGATCCAAAATGAATTTTGGTGACATAGGCAACTAACAACAAACAAAATGTCTCTTTAGTCCGTGTTTGAAGTGCTTTAAGTGCTGAAGGATTGAACCTTTGCTAGGAGAAGAATTAAAAACAGACTTTCAGAATTTGTTTATTAAGGAATAAACCTGATTTATTGAATACATACGTGCCCTTTTTAAAATAAAAGCGTCTTGTTTGTGTGCAGAGGGCGACCTGTATTTCACCACCAAGCTGCAGAACTACACGGCGGTGGAGAAGGATGAGGTGAAGCTGGTCTGTGAACTGAGCAAAGCCGTCGCTGATGTCAAATGGTTCAAGGACGGGAAGGAGATCACTCCCTCTAAGAACATTGCCATCAGCACCGACGGCAAGAAGCGCATCCTGATGGTGAGGAAAGCAGAGAAGACCAACATTGGAGAGTACACCTGCGACTGCGGCTCTGACAAAACCACAGCCAAGCTCAACATCGAGGGTAAATCATGACGTTCGGTTTTTGATGTGATCATCTGCAGGACAAAGCAGAGTGTCATCTGCGTACAAGTGGATATTTGTGTTAATTGTACTGTAGCATTATGAACACAATTTTATTTGGTGTGACTGATTTAGTGTGGATGAAACAAATGCAGAATCGTGTGCCGGGACAATAATGAATTAGTTTTTAGCAATTAAGCATTCTTGGTAAATCCAAGGATTAAAAGCAACAGAAGATTGTTGGCAGTCAAACTTTGAGATAACACACACATATCAAGAGTTCCTGATACTTTATTCATTTGATGAACATTTCGATTAGCTTCATCTCAGATTAAGAAAAAATGAGCTTCTGATGTACCGACACGAGTTTGATCATCTGCTGTAAAGAACGGAGGATCATCAGCTTTAGATGATTCATTTTTCAGACCATTTTTAAAACATCCTGCTTTTGTTTGAATTAAATCTAAATAAACTTGTTTTTATTTTAGACATTAGAGTCTACCAAACAAATGTAACATAATATAAACAGAGAAGAACAGAGGGCCAAGAGCAGAGCCCTGAGGAACACCATATTTGACTGCACTTTTTTATTTTAGATAAGTAAGACTTTCAGTTTGGTTTCTTTCTTGTCCCACAAGAGGAAATTAGTTCTGCAGTAAAGCAGCATAAAAAACCCTAACACTTTAGCCAAAAAGAAAGCCAAAAACAAAGAGTGATTCTTCATTTGCAAACTTTACGTGTTCAGCTCCAATAACAGCTGGTTAGACGACTGAACCCTTCAGCCTTTAGAGGGCAGCAGCAGCACTTTAGATAAGATAAGATCATCCTTTATTAGTCCCGCAGTGGGGAAATTCACACTGTTACAGCAGCTATGAGGTACGAAGAAGTATAAGCAGCAAAGGAACAATACAATAGTAAAAAAATCACAAATATAAAGATATTAAAATATTAAAATGTTAGATAATAAAAACAAGGTGCAAAAACAGTAACATAAATAAAATAAAATTACAATGTGCCAACAAAAACGGTCTAGAAAAAAATATAGAATTATAAGAAATATGTACACTAATTGCACATGGAGATAATTGCACGTGAAAAATTGCAAAAATTGCAAAATCAGTGACTCTTACTGATTGTTGTCTTCGTCTTCGTCCCCGTCAGAGCGCGACATCAAGGTGATCCGTCCTCTGTACAGCGTTGAGGTCACAGAGACAGAAACAGCCAAGTTTGAGACGGAGATCTCAGAGGAGGACGTGCACGGAAACTGGAAACTGAAGGGAGAAGCTCTGCATCAGTCCCCTGTGAGTCCACTTTTTCATAAATATATATATATTTATATGTACTGCTGCATAATAATACATTATACGGCATGATGCTACGACTTTATATATTATGTTTCTTACAGATGAGCCAAATGGATCATAACACAATCGCATCTATGATTTCAATTCAGATTTCAGGTTCTTTCACTGAACTTGAGTAATTTTGTTTGATTATTTTACTGCGTCACATTTGAAATACTTTTCATTGACTGTAGTTACTTTTCAAATTTAAAAGAAGTTTCTGTAAAACATCTCATCAGCTGACTAACTGTGATGCAGATGTGTTACAGACTAAACTGTCTCACAGAAAACATTGTTAACATTTACTTTGACAGTATTAAACTGTTGTTTTCAGGAATCCAGTTTTGGGAGCTGAATGGAGCCACTTTGCTCAATAAATTCTTTTACTTTTCAACATTTAATATATAAAAAACATTTTCCTGCTAGTACTCATCTTCTTTTTGAAAACATTTTTTTGAGTGATTTGTTCCTGTATTTCAGTCCATGCCGTGTTGATGGTTCACTTTAAGTGAAATCTCATTTTTATTGCGGACCTTTGCTTTTGAGTATTTTAATCGTGAACTCTTGTTTGTGTGACTCGAGTAAAACGTGTCACTTCCTGTTTCACATCGGAGATTTCTTCAAATGTTGCTCTTTGCTGTCAGGATGTCGAGATTAAAGAGGAAGGAACCAAACACATGCTGATCCTCTACAACGTCCGCATGGACATGGCTGGAGGCGTCGACTTCTCAGCAGCCAACGCCAAATCCAATGCTCAGCTCCGGGTCAAAGGTCAGAGCGCCTTTTAGTCTTATTTATTTTTAATTTCTTTAATGTTCCTCTTGTTTCTTTTCATCTTTGCTGTTTTTGTTTTTTCCACCGACAGTCCATCCTCAGAAAAAATAGGTAAAAATCATTTTTCATTTTATTTGTTTGAGCAAGTTGACGGCTCTCTCACATCTCTGGAGTCTTCCCGTTCTGTGACACGTCGTATTTGGCCGAAAAATGCATTTTAATAAAGTGATTTGTTTTTTTTTTTAAAGTTTTCTAATTTCTTGTTAATTTTTGGGTCCGGTCTTCTCCCACATATTTGAAAGACGTTAACCCATTTTGCTCTGTTTTCAGAGCGTTAAACTGTTGAAAATATGTTCTGTTTTTTTAATCGTTGTTACGATAAGAATGTCTCCGTTAATCGATTTCTCAAAAATAATTTAGTGCCCCTAAAATGCAAAAACGTCGCAGAAGAGTAAATAAAATGTGAGCTTTGACTGTTGTACAGACATGAATGGATGGATGAAGACTCTGCTAAAGCGTCAGATGGCCTTTTTTTGGGTTTCATTTAAACATCTGAAAGCTTTTTATTGATCTCTTTTAGTCGGAGCAGATTTTATTATTTCAGCTTGAAGTTTTGTTGGTGTTGGTTCAAACTCTTTTTTCAGCTCACAACTGCAAACTCAACATCAAACTGAAACCGACTTCAAATCTGGTCTCTGAGTCTTCAGCAGCTCAAAGTGTGGCGTGTCTCTGTCAGTCTTCAGCCAATCAGCCGCTGAGTTTATTTTAGCCGCTGAGGGTGTTATCAGAGACGCCGCTCTCTGATAGGACGAGCTCGACTCGGCTGCTCCACAAACTTTCAGACGGGAACAGACCTCGCCACTGATGCATGCTGGGCCGTCTGAGCCATGTCTTCTTCTTCTTGTCCTGCAGCTCGGTCCATCGGACTGCTGCGTCCTCTGAAGGACGTGACGGTGACGGCTGGAGAGACGGCCACCTTCGAGTGCGAGCTGTCATATGAAGGCATCGAGGTGGACTGGTTCCTGGGAGGACAGAAGATGGAGGCCAGCGATCGGGTCAGTCACGCACCAGCGCCACACACGGCACCTGAAACGCCTCACACGGCACCTGAAACGCCTCACACGGCACCTGAAACGCCTCACACGGCACCTGAAACGTCTCACACGGCACCTGAAACGCCTCACACGGCACCTGAAACGCCACGTATAACTCTCTCACATAACACATGAAAATGTTCAAATCCCGAAAAGAAAATCCCAAACCAAATATTTTTCCAGTTTATTTTCAACCTCCCTAGATTTGACCTTTTACACTGTAAAAAAATGTCCGTTTTTTTGATACTAGTAAAAAAATTAACCAGTTCAAAGAAATTGTTCCAGAATCATTTTCTTGATTTCATCTTTTACTAGTCAGTTAGTTTATTGATTAATTCATTGGCAACTTTAAATTTTAAAGTTAGAAGATAAATAAATCAATGGGCGGAGTTTATCTCATCTGTTTTCTAAACAAAAACAAATCTAGACTTGTTTTTAAAATCACTTCAGTGATGCGAGTGATTGAGATGATTGACAGGAGGAAAAAAACTGAAACAAAAGCTGAACTCTGGAATATAAAAACATCAGCTGATTTATTTTCATACAAATCACAACTCAACTTTATTTATAAAGCTGCTTCCATGCTTCACACAGCAACATCGAAATAGCAAAGATTTCACGATAACACAAACTAAGTTTGGCAAGAGCAGAAAAAAGAAAAACAAAAGAAAAAGAAAATAAATGAATAGACAAATAATAAGGTAAAAACCAATGATAAAAACGGTAATGACTGTAATGTTCCTCGCCATTAAGAAGCCAGATCGAAAAGGTTCGATCTTTAATCGACTTTAAAAAAGTGAGAACGTTTCTTCTGAGGGGAAAATCAAAGCAGCACTAAAGTTTGACACTGACATTTTTTACAGTGTGGAGGCTCTGAGGTCTCTGCTGCTGCTAAAAATACTCTCAGAGTCCAGAGACACTTATCTGAGACACTCACTGTCCACTCCTTATATAGACACACTGAGACAGACACAGAGACACAGACAGACACTGAGACACAGAGAGACAGACACAGAGACACAGAGAGACAGACACAGAGAGACAGAGAGACAGACACAGAGAGACAGACACAGAGACACAGACAGACACTGAGAGACAGAGAGACAGACACAGAGAGACAGACAAAGACACTGAGACAGAGACAGAGAGACAGACACAGGCAGAGACAGACACAGACAGAGACAGACACAGACAGAGAGACAGATACAGAGACAGAGACAGACAGAGACAGAGAGACAGACACAGACAGAGACAGACACAGACAGAGAGACAGATACAGAGACAGACAGAGACAGAGAGACAGACACAGACAGAGACAGACACAGACAGAGAGACAGATACAGAGACAGACAGAGACAGAGAGACAGACACAGACAGAGACAGACACAGACAGAGAGACAGATACAGAGACAGACAGAGACAGAGACAGAGACAGAGAGACAGACACAGAGAGTCTTTAAACCTGTTTTATTACATCTTATCAGTTCATCTTTGGTTAATTATCCTGTATATATATAAGTCCTGTATGGAGGACATTTGTCTGTGTAAAGTTAACTCTTTCTGTCGCGTTCAGATCAACAGAAAGAAAAATCATCATTTCAGACTTTTATTAGTTAATTTTTATCTGTTTTTATTTCACTGTAAACTGAAGACGTCACATTTCACATAAACTAATCAATAAGTGAATTTAAAACAGCTCAGTCAGTGATTATTGATCTGCTGATGGATTCGACGCGTCGCTGTGTTTGTCTCTGCAGGTGAAGACTCGGGTGGCGGGCCGAGTACACGCTCTGACCGTCAGAGACGTGAAGCTGTCAGAGGCCGGCGAAGTCAAACTGACCGCCAAAGACTTCCTGACGCAGGCTCAGCTCATCGTCAGACGTGAGACGCTCAAACGCGCCGCAGACAGCAAACGCATCACACCGGCGTTAACGGCGGGTAGTAATGTGTGTGTTTGCGGTTTCAGAGCCGCCGGTGGAGTTCACGAAACCGCTGGAGGACCAGACGGTGGAGGAGGAGGCGACCGCCACGCTGGAGTGCGAAGTGTCCAGAGAGAACGCCGAGGTGACGTGGTTCAGAGAGGGACAGGAGCTCAGGAAGACCAAGAAGTACGACATAACTGTCGACGGACGCAAGAGAGCGCTCATCATCCACGACTGCGCTCCAGAGGACGCCAAGATGTACACGTGTGACGCCAAAGACTTCAAGACTTCCTGTTTCCTGGAGGTCACACGTAAGCATGAAACTTTGACTTTTATTTCCATGTTTTCACAGTTGGAGTTGGGAGAATATATTTACATGGCGTCTTTGAAAAATGAGTGTAAATGTCAGCATGTTTGCATAAACTGTGTCTGACACCTAAAACATGAGATCACACATGGACGTGTGTGTGTTCGTGTGCTCAGCTCCTCACGTGGAGTTCACGAAGCCTCTGCAGGACGTGGAGGTCAAAGAGAAAGAATCTGCCAGGTTTGAATGTGAAGTGTCCCGCGAGACAGCCAAGGTGAGTCCTGCTGACCGATCAGCATCCAGCTCCGCCGTCGCTGTAGATTTAACGAAACGATTCTCCTGATCCACGAAGAAACACGGTTTGTATTTCAGGTTCGATGGTTCAAAGACGGCAGCGAGATCAGGAAAGGAAAGAAGTACGAGATCATCGCCAAAGGCGTTCAGAGGATCCTCATCGTCCACAAGTCCGTGTTTGACGACGAGGCCGAGTATGAGTGCGACGCCAGGACCTCCAAGACGTCGGCGCTGCTCACTGTCATCGGTGAGGAACGCTCCACACGTGCTGATGTTTGGTCATGTAATCGATGAGTTTATCAGTCAGAGGACAGAGGACAGAGGACAGAGGACATACGCTCACAGCTGACACAGCTCACTTTACTACAATATACTTTACTATACTTTACTACATTACTACAAACAAACTATTTTATTTTACTACAAATTTCCTTTGAATAAAGCGACCTGAAACAAAGTCAACAGGAAGGAAAGAAGCTTTAGCACCACAGGTGTGGACTCGAGTCACGTCACGTCACGTCACGTCACGTCACGTCACGTCACGTCACGTCACGTCACGTCACGTCACGTCACGTCACGTCACGTCACGTCACGTCACGCCACGCCACGTCACGTAACGTGACGTCAGGTCGCGTCACGTCACGTCACGTCACGTCACGTCACG
Source organism: Plectropomus leopardus (assembly GCF_026936395.1). Lineage (NCBI taxonomy): Eukaryota > Metazoa > Chordata > Actinopteri > Perciformes > Serranidae > Plectropomus > Plectropomus leopardus. Next base: position 37,761,925 of record NC_142185.1, on the reverse strand, counting down.
TCACGTCACGTCACGTCACGTCACGTGCATCATGACTTGTTGAGGACTTGAAACTCCAGTTTAGGACTCGTTAGTACATGTAACATTATAAGGTCAGACTCCACCCCCTCTTTAACCATCTCTGTCCTGTGATTGGTCGCAGAGGAGGCAGCCAGGTTTACCAAGAACCTGTCCAACGTGGAGGGGACAGAGACAGACAGCGTTAAGATGATCTGCGAGGTGTCCAAGGCCAGCGCCGAGGTCACATGGTACAAAGGGGACGAGGAGCTGCCCGAGGGCGGACGCTACGACCAGGTCCTGGACGGGCGCAAGAGGATCCTGATCATCCAGGACCTGAGGATGGAGGACGCCGGCGAGTACAACTGCAGGCTGAGTCCCACCGTCAGGACGTCCGCCACGCTCAAACTCAACGGTACCGTAACCAATCAATACGTCAATCAATACAAATATATCAATAAATACTTCAGTCAATACGTCAATCAATACAAATATATCAATAAATACTTCAGTCAATATGTCAATCAATACAAATATATCAATAAATACTTCAGTCAATACGTCAATCAATACAAATATATCAATAAATACTTCAGTCAATACTTCAATCAATACAAATATATCAGTAAATACTTCAGTCAATACGTCAATCTATGCAAATACTTCAGTCAACATGTCAGCCGATACACGTACATCAATAAATACTTCAGTCAACACGTCAATCAATACAAATACATCAATAAATACAGCAGCTCTGTACATGTTGCTAAGATTTTAGGACATTTGTAGGAATTTAGCACATTTTTAGGATATTAGGACAGTTTTAGGATTTAAGTACATTTTTAGTATTTTGGTGCATTTTTAGGGTTTGAGCACATTTTTAAAACTTGACAACATTTCCAGGATTTCAGGATTTTTCTAAGATTTTTGGACGTTTCTAGGGTTTTAGGACATTTTTAGGATGTAAGCAGGACATTGGCGTCTTAGCTAGGCCCCCTGTGGGGGGATGTGGGGGCTCTTTGTTGATGCGGTTTTGTGCTCTCTGGCACCTTCTGTAACTAAAATTACAAAACTGCTCTCAGTGTGAGTCACTTTATGTTTCTTAATGAGTCCTTAAAGGCCATCAGCTGAGTATCGCTGCCTTGTATCATTAATGCGATGTAAAATAACCGCTCTCTCTTCTTCTTGTGTCCAGAGCTGGCGGCGGAGTTCATCGCCCGTCCTCAGAACCAGGAGGTGGTGGAGGGCGAGAAGGCGGAGTTCGCCTGCTCCGTTTCCAAGGAGACCTACGAGGTGAGGTGGTTCAGAGGAGACAAGGAGGTGGAGAGCGGGGACAAGTACACGATCGTCAGCGAGGGAAAGAGAAGAGCTCTCATTGTGAAGAGCTGCGAGCTGAAGGATGAGGGAGGCTACGTCGCCCACATCGGCGCCGTTAAAGCCTCCGCCGACCTGTATGTGATTGGTAAGACCTCTTCTTCTCCCACTTCCTGTTCGGTGATTTCAGAGTAAAGGTCCGTTGTTAATGAGGTAGTTTTGTGCTGCAGAGAAACTGAGGATCATCACGCCGATTAAAGACACGGAGGTGAAGGAAGGAAGTGAGATTATGTTCAACTGCGAGGTGAACACGGAAGGCACCAAGGCCAAGTGGCTGAAGAACGAGGAGACCATCTTTGAGAGCAGCAAGTACATGATGCTTCAGAGGGACAACGTCTTCTCCCTGAGGATCAAAGACGCCCAGAAGGCCGACGAGGCCTCCTACACCATCAGCCTGACCAATCAGAGAGGAGAGCACGCCAAGTGCACTGCCGGCGCCAGAGTGGCAGGTAGGTGCAAGGATGTACCAGCAGTTCACCTGTTTCAGGTTTTAACCCCCCGTGTCGCAGACACCCGTCAGCACAGGCAACACGTCGGTCCATCTCCTTCGTCTGAAGGCATCATCTCAAGAACACACAGAGAGTATAAATTCACTTCCACCGGGACAAAACGATGTACCGACCGGGATTTGGTGGTCAAATGTCAAGGTCACTTTTAGCTTCCTTGTGTTTTATTCTTGTGAACATGTTATCTCCAGAACGCACTGAAAGAATTTTCCTTTAAATTTGGCACAAACGTCCAGTTCAGGTTCAGGTGACTTTGTTTGTGGCTGTAGGTTGATTTGGTTTTCGGTATAAAGTGTGAGGCGTCCATGAACACAGTTTTTTTCAGTCCCCACAGGCAACATTCAGGATAAAACATGACAAGACGATAAAAGATTAAACAATTAAAGTGCCCCAGTGCTCATTAAAATGTTAAAATGTAATAAATACCAATAATAACACTAAACTATAAAAGCAAACCTTAAATAAAAACAATCAATAAATCATAAAAACAGGCTCCAAAATGATCCTGTGCACTTTGGTACAATCTTCCTGCAGATTGTTCAGCTAAGTGACGGCAGCTTAAAGATGAACTTACTACATTTTGGTGACCAAAGGTCAAGGTCATCGTGACCTTGTACTTCTCATTTTCGTGAATGCAATATCACAAGAACACCTTCAGAGAATTTCATTAATTAATCAATTAATTTTGGCACAAACGTCCGGTTGGACTCGATGATGAACTGAGTAGATTTTGGTGGTTAAAGGTCACTGTGGAGTTTCCTCATGTTTGGTCATAGCTCAAGCACTCATACGCATACATACATACATACATGCATACATGCATACATATGTGCATACATGCATACATATGTGCATACATACATACACACATTCATACATACATACGTACATACATACATACATGCATACATACGTGCATACATGCATACATACATACATACATACACATTCATACATACATACGTACATACATACATACATGCATACATACGTGTATACATACATGCATGCATACATACATACATACGTGTATACATACATGCATACATACATACATACGTGTATACATACATACATACATGCATACATACATACGTGTATACATACATACATACATACATACATACATACATACGTGTATACATACATACATACATACATACATGCATGCATACATACGTGTATACATACATACATACATGCATACATACATACATACGTGTATACATACATACATACATACATACATACATACATACATACATACGTGTATACATACATACATACGTGTATACATACATACATACATACATACATACATACATACATACATACATACATACATACATACATACGTGTATACATACATAAATACATGCATGCATACATACATACGTGTATACATACATACATACATACATACATACATACATACATACATACGTGTATACATACATACATACATACATACATACGTGTATACATACATACATACATACATACATACGTGTATACATACATGCATACGTACATACATACATACATACATGCATACATACATACATACGTGTATACATACATGCATACATACATACATACATACATACATACATACATACATACATGCATACATACATACATACGTGCATACATACATACATGCATACATACATACATACGTGCATACATACATACATGCATACATACATACATGCATACATACATAATTATGACAAATTGCACAAAAAATTCAACAGGATAAAATGATGAAGTGATGTATCCAAAAGGTCAAAGGTCGGTTTCAGTGTGACGTCACACCATCACTCAGCATGATAACTGAGGAGCAGAAAAGAAGAAACTTAAGTGAGGATCTGCTGCTTCTGAAGCGTCCGTGTTTTAGGATTTGTAGCTTCTTTACAAAAACATTCACAACTGAGGTGTTTTTTTACTGCCGTGGTTTGACGGTGTCACACAGACTTAAACGGTGGTCATTCTGGAGTATTTCTGTCATGTTGGTGATGAACGTAACACTCTGGTTTGTGTCTGCTCTGCGCCTCCGCAGAGGAGAAGCTGAGGTTCTTGGAGCCCATCGAGGACATCGAGACCCAAGAGAAGAAGACCATCAGCTTCGTCTGTAAGGTGAACCGGCCTGAGGTGACGGTGAGGTGGATGAAGGCCGGGCAGGAGGTGACGCTCAGCAAACGCATCGTCTACAGAGCTGACGGCCTGAAGCACACACTGACCATCAAGGACTGCGTGATGGATGACGAGGGCGAGTACACCGCCGTGGTCGGAGATGACAAGTGCGCGGCCGAGCTGATAATCAGTGAAGCGCCAACCGACTTCACGGCGCAGCTCAAGGACCAGACCATCACCGAGTTCGAGGACGCTGAGTTCACGTGCAAGCTGAGCAAAGAGAAAGCCGCTGTGAAGTGGTACAGAAACGGACGAGAGATCAGAGAGGGACCGAGGTACGCCGCTCTGAAGGGACAGTAGATCCCGCAGAGGACACAATCCACTTGTCCTCTGAAATGTCTCTGGGGTTTCAAGTAAAAATGTTCAGATAGCAGTTTTCCAAATTCTGACACAAAGCAGGTTTCCATCACAGATTTGCACAAAACTTAAGAGATATTTAGTAAATGTTGATAAATCTGAACATGTAGCTGACTGAAAGGCGAGCCCCTTATACGTGGGAGCAGCCACGCATGAGGGATTTCTGGGAGATAGTCCACGATTTCAGAGGAAAAACTTTTTTTGCAATAAATTGGAGGGTTTTTTTAAACTGACGTTTCCATTTTATATTTACAATTCCAGCTTGTGCAGTTTGATGGTTAATGGGAACCTGGCTGGGGATTCCGATACAGTGAAGCTTTGCCTCTGACATGTTTGTCTCGTGTTGTCGCAGGTATCACATGGAAAAAGAAGGGAAGATGTGCAGACTGATCGTCAAGGTGTGCAGACCGGATGATGAATGTGAATATGCCTGCGGCGTGGACGAGAGGAGGACCAGAGCCAGGCTCTTTGTTGAAGGTAAACTCTTCAAACCTCCGTCTCCTTCTCTTCTCAGGGGATTAATTGTCCTTTGAATCCTCACGTGTGTCCGTCTGTCCATCCGTCCTGCAGAGACGCCGGTGGAGATTGTTAGACCTCCTCAGGACGCCTTCGAACCTCCGGGCTCAGATGTGGTTTTCGAGGTGGAGCTGAACAAGGACAGAGTGGAGGTGAAGTGGATGAGGAACAACATGATCATCGTCCAGGGAGACAAATACCAGATGATCAGCGAGGGAAAAGTCCACAGGCTGCAGGTCTGTGAGATCAGACCCCGAGATCAGGGAGAGTACAGGATCGTGGCCAAAGACAAGGATGCCAGGGCCAAGCTGGAGCTGGCAGGTCAGTCCACACTCAGACGGCTTCTGGTCAGCATGTTAGCTTTTATTTAACCAGAAAAAAAACCTGTTGAGGTAAGAAATCTCCTTTCAAGAGTGACAGAAGTTATAGACAGAAAACATGGAGAAAAACGACAAAATCAAAATCTACAATTTCAAAACAAACAATTTAAAACACAAAAAGAACACAAAATAAACTTTCCACAAGGAAGTTAGAAAAAGTAAATAACTGAACCATAAAAACAAGAAAAATGAAAAGATCGGCTCAGATCCACCCTGACGTCGGCCTGTAGAAGAGGACATGGGGGTCGATCGCTGCAAAAGCATCACCAGCAAATCCATAGTGTCCCTCTGCCACAGCGACCTGTGGGCCGCTCCGCTCGTGCTGCAGCTGCACAGCATGTTTTTTTGGCAGTTTTGGGGCACACATAAAAGTTGATATATTTTCAACTTTTATGTGGATTAGGGTTTCAGAGCGGAGTCACTCTGCTCATCTGTGTCACTTTTGGCCGTGTGCTCGCAGCACAACGCTACAGGCGCTCCCAGCTGTTTTTCCAGATGTGCTTCCAAGACATTTTTGGAGCGTTCTTGACTGGCCTGATGCATTTCGGTGTGATCGCCCCCATCCAAAAGTCCTGCAGCAGCCGGAACCCCTTAAACAGCCTTGAGGAACCACAGAGTGCAGCTTTAAGTCTTCCTGCAGAAGACTCCACAGATTCAGAGCTGCACACGAGGTCTCTTTAAACTCCGTACGAACCCTTTACTGAAAATAGGAACCAGCTCTGTGGATGGAGAGCAGCCATTTTCAGTTAGTTTTCCGAATGTAGACACATAAATATGCTGACAGCAGGCGAAGAACAGCTCTGTAAGAGAACACCGATGAAGAAGTTTTAAAGACACCCAGCCGACCCGAGCATGCAGGATACAGTGATGAGACAGTGAATGATCAGTCATCAAACTGATCAATTATGCTCACAAAGATATGCATTAAAATTCCCTTTTCTGGAGCCCCTTACCCCCTGAGTCATGTTCAAATAGACCATACATTTTCTCCTTTCAAGAACGTTACTCTTTTTCTGAGGTGGACTTCCAGTTTTGTAAAGAATCTGGAAATCTTAAAAATCAGAGGCAGAAACTGATTTTTAAAAAAGTTAATTTAAAGTCACTGTCAGAAAATAGGATGCAGAAACCTTTACAGGCTGATCATCAGGTCACTAAACAATGAAATAAAATCTCCCCTGCAGCTGTTCCAAAGATCAAAACCACCGACCAGAATCTGGTAACGGATGCCGGTAAGCCCTTCATCATGAGCGTACCCTATGACGCCTACCCTCGCGCGGACGCCGAGTGGTTCTTCGAGGGCGCCAGTCTGCCCGTCCAGAACATCGACACCTCCACCGACAGGACCGAGTTCAGGCTGAAGAGCCCCAGCAAGGAGGACCAGGGCCGCTACCGGGTGGTGATCCAGAACAAGCACGGCCAGGCAGAGGCCTTCATCAACCTGGACGTCATCGGTGAGTCTGTGATTTTGTACTCCAGGTGTGCCTGTGGATGTCACAGTATTTTTTAAGTGTTGGTTGTTTCCAGACGTCCCGGGACCTGTCAAGAACCTGCGGGTGGTTGACACTGCCGATGGTGAGGTCAGTTTGGCCTGGGAGGAGCCCGAGAGCGATGGCGGCAGCAAAATCATCGCCTACGTGGTGGAGAGACGCGACGTGAAGCGTAAGACCTGGACACTGGCCACAGACCGCGCTGATACTCCAGAGTACTGCGTCAGCGGCCTCCAGAAGGACTCTTTCTACCTGTTCAGGGTCTGCGCTAGGAACAGAGTCGGCAGCGGGCCCAGTGTCGCCACTGAGGACGCCGTCCAGGCCAAGAACAAGTTTGGTAAGTACTGTCCAAAGATGGCCGCTCACATTCAAACACCGTATTTCCGCTCTTCAGTTGAATCAGATTGTTTGTTTTTCTCCCTTCAGACGTTCCTGACGCTCCGGAGAACGTCGCTGTTGGCACGGTGAACAGGTTCGGTGCCACCGTCTCCTGGGAGCCTCCGCTGAACGATGGCGGCTCCGAGATCACTGCCTACGTGATCGAGCTCCGCGACAGGACCTCGGTGAAATGGGAGGCTGCCATGGTCTGTGGCGCCAATGACCGCTCGGCTACGCTGAACGACGTAGTGGAGAACAAGGAGTACATCTTCAGGGTGCGGGCGGAGAACAAGGCCGGCATCGGCAGGCCCAGTGCCGCCACCGCACCCGTCAAGATCATGGATCCCATCGGTGAGAGAAAACTGTCCAATGTTTGCCTGTTCTTACACCTGAAAAACAAAAACATCAGATCTAAAGTTATTTTGTGTTGTGGCTGCAGAGAGGCCGAGCCCACCTCTCAACCTCAACTTCAGCGACCAAATCAAGACGGCCATCACGCTGACCTGGGAGACGCCCGCCAATAACGGCGGCAGCATGATCACCGGGTACATCATCCAGAAATGTGACGAAGGAACCGACAAGTGGCTCCGCTGCAATGCCAGACTGTGTCCCGACCTCTCTTACCGGGTACTGAGCACACACCTTACCCTCCCTCTGTTTATGGTCTTTTTCTTCTTCTCAACTCTTTATTCACGCATTTTTTAGGGCATCATTTCAAAAAGAAGATACACTTTTCATAAGACTTTGATCCATTTTTATTGTTTTGTTTCTCTCTGCAGGTGTCTGGTCTGAAACCTGGACAGAAATACCTCTACAGAGTTTGTGCTGAGAACGCCGCTGGCGTCTCCGATCCTGCCGAGCAGCTGGGACCGCTGCTCGCCGACGACCCTCACAGTACGAGATGAACACCAGAATCAACAAGAGCCTAAAATCTGACTCTGTTGTTGTTTGAATCATTATTTTAGATTCTGTCCAAAGATACAAAATGCTACAAGAAGCTAAAATCAGGTCGCTTTTGTTTTTTTTTGTCTTGACAGTCGGTCCGACCTTTGACCTGAGTGCTTTCAGGAACGGTCTGGAGGTCATCGTCCCTCATCCACTCACCATCAGAGTCCCCATCACCGGATACCCGACCCCCCACGCCAAGTGGACCTTTGGAGAGAAGGAGCTGTCCACCGCTGACGAGCGTGTCACCATGGTGACTAAGCCGACCTTTACAGAGCTGACGGTCACACCGAGCGTCCGCCCGGACAAAGGCACCTACACGCTTCAGCTGGAGAACGACGTGTCGTCCGTCTCCGGAGAGATCGAAGTCAACGTCATCGGTAACGACAGTTTCTCTTGAATATGAAATATTTCTTTTATAATAATTTGACGTTAAACATCCGGTGAGTTTATCTGATTGAAAAACAGGCTTGTTTTGTAACAGACAAACCTTTAAGCTCTAAACTTTTGTGTTTGACAAACAGTTTCTTCAGGTGATATCGACGCTGCGCCCAGTACATGCTGGGACTGCAGATTTTTAATTTATCTTTTTCCCTCTTTCATCTCCCAGCGGCACCCAGCGCTCCCAAGGACTTCAAGGTGGCCGAAGTCACCCGTCACCACGTGCATCTGATGTGGGAGGCACCAGAGCACGACGGAGGAAGTCCAGTCACCCACTACCAGATCGAGAAGAGGGAGGTGTCCCGCAAGACTTGGGCCAAGGTACACCTGAGAGTTCACCTGTGAGCTGGTCTTTGACTGAGTCTTTGGATCATCTTTTCAGATTTTTTAAACTGAGTTTAGCCACAACACACGGTCAAGTCCACAGATGACGTGCAGGCAGATGAAAAAGGCTTCAGCAAGATAAAAGTGTGATGCTGCAGAGAAATAAAACTGCTGGAGATGATCTGATGATCTGAATAGAGTCAGTACTGCCGACAACAGATTTGGCGAATTACAGATGTGAGAGATGTTCTGTGTGCGAGCTGAAGGCGCATGAGCAGATAATCTGCTGAAGCAGCAGATATCCACCCAAAGCAGCAGAGGTGAAGCAGGAAGGGGAGGAGCCAGCTGATCTCTCAGTGTGCGTGTTGCTGCCTGCATATTTGGGTTAACTGGCATCGGCACACACAGTTCAGCCTCACGTCTTCCTGCGTCTTGTAATGTGTCCTCATTTATGTCCAACATACATCTATGATGCACATTAATGTTGTGCAACACACAACACGCTGCGAAGAATGCTGGGACTTTGAGTTCTGTATTGTGATGCTCCACCTGACTGATCCAAACATCTAAACCGCATGCAGGTGCATCTTGCTATCTGAATAATCTGCCCTTTAAATAGCATGAAACAAACTGCACTGCTGACTTCAGCTTCAGCTTTTATTTGGTCAATGGCGCATTCACTTTCTGCTGCCTCAAAATAGTAATCCGCCCAAGTGCACCTGACCACACCTCACTGAAAGACCGACACACCCAGGGGGGCACAGATGGGCGCAATTACATTTACTTTAAAGGACGTGGGTGCCAGCTGTGAAAATGACAACTGCGCCGGTCTGACACCAGCAATGACACTTGCACTGCGCGTTGCGCCCCGTGCGCCAAGTGCCAAGCGCCGAGCATGAGATAGAGCCCTTTATTTTTTCACTGCTGACTGTCTCGGCCGGCCAAGTCTCCCTGAAAAAGAGATTAATAATCATAATGGGATCCACCTGGTTAGATAAAGATTAAATAAATAAAAAACAATATAAAATAAAGCAGTTTATTAGTTACTAAGGAGTGATGTGTGGTAGAAAATGAGCTGTAGATGGTGAGACATGTTCTTTGGCTGTTGGGGGTAAAATTCTCAAACAACTCAACAGTCCAGTAAAGCACCAGCACAGCTGTTTCCCACAAAAGAACAACAAAAAAATATGAAAAAAAAGACCGAAGAAGATTTTAAAGCTCCATGAGCAGCAGCTGTTTTAGTGTCGAGCTGAAACACTTTTCTGTTTCAGGCAGAAATATTTTGTTAATTCATGCTGGTTTTACAGGTGGCCACCGGCATCCTGGACCTGGAGCACACCGTCACCGACGTGATTGAAGGGAAGGAGTATCTGTTCAGTGTCGCCGCCTGCAACAAGTGCGGTCCCGGAGAGCCGGCGTACATCGACGAGCCTGTCAACGTCTCCTCTCCGGCCAGTGAGTGCTCATCCCTTTCAGTCCAACGTGAATTCAGACTGAAGTCGACTTTCTGAGAGCTGAGCGAAAAACCAGGGAACGTGTTTCCTGCAGGTTCACAAATATATGATCTGTATGATGTCCTCTTCCTCCTCAGCGGTACCCGACCCTCCGGAGAACCTCAAGTGGCGTGATAAGAGCGCAAAGACCATCTTCCTGTCCTGGGAACCTCCCAAGTACGACGGCGGGGCCCCGCTCAAAGGCTACGTGGTGGACAAGTGTCAGCGCGGCACTGACAAGTGGGAGCCCTGCGGCGACCCCGTCCCTGAGCTGAAGTAAGACTGCACGGCGGCGTCCTTTTTGCCGGCCATGAGTGGCGTCCCGTACTTGTCTGACTCTTGGGTTTTTTGTGCTCTCAGGTTCCAGGTGACCGGCCTGATCGAGGGCCAGTGGTACGCCTACAGAGTCCGAGCTTTCAACAAGCTGGGGGCCAGCCGGCCCTGCAGGGCCACTGATGAGATCCAGGCCGTCGACGCCAGAGGTAGGACCGCTGCCAGAGCTCCAGCACACCTGATCCCCCTGAAACCAGAGCCGGATCAGGAGCAGAAACAACACCACAGTGTGTCAGCAGGACAGGAAACAGAGCTGCTGGGGGCCTGAATCATGTTCATATGACGCTCACTTTATTCAGCTGATGCAAATAGACTGTTTAAAATCAAACCACAGGTTATTTGCTACATTACAGTCCGTGAACGAAAAGGGGCAGGGAGGAGAAAATCTGGTTTTACCAGCTCCTTTCTGAAAAATGACTCAGTACATAGAAACAGATGGTCCGTCTGCCGTCAGTTACTCAGCAAATCAGTACTCAGCCGTACTCACAGAAAACTGAGAAAAACAAAAATCAGACACAGAAACTCTCCATCAATCAAAAAACATCACCTGCCAACTTCATATTCTCTCATTATTTTCTCCTCATACATATTTTTGAACTGAAACATGTTGATATTAACCTTTAAATCGTTCTCTGAAGAACTCCACAGATTGACACCACAGACCGAAATTCACATCTGCTTTAAAGTAGTTTCTACATCCTGATGTTAAAAATTAAACTTCTGCGATCCTCTGAACTGAAAACAGTTTTATATATTTGGTGGTGATAATTAGCTTTTTGCCCTGAACATCACCATAAAAATCTGTAATTCAACCAGATTTCAGTCGTCCTGACCGGACAAACAGTCTACTGCTGTGGTCTCTTAAATCCACTTTATGTATGTTGTGTATGCGTTTACCCATATTTTCACACAATAACTTAAGAAAAACAGTAAAATAAGCCAACAGAACAGATTTCTTATTGCCGTGTAATCCAACACATACTTTGTTTGGAGCAGAAACATTCGGCGGAGATGGATCTCAAAAGTGATGGGATCTGGAGCAGATAACTAGCAGTATCTACATCTTCAGCAGATCTCTTCTTCACATTTTGTTATCTCTGAATCTTTTTTTGTCAATCGTTCCCACAGAGCCTCCAGAGATCCAGCTGGATGTGAAGCTGCTGGCCGGTCTGACCACCAGAGCCGGCACCAAGATCGAGCTCCCGGCCGACATCACAGGAAAGCCCGACCCCCGGATAAAGTGGACCAAGGCCGACCTGGTGCTGCGGCCCGATGACCGCATCACCATTGACACCCAACCGGGACACTCCAAGCTGTCCATCGACAAGACAACCAGAGGAGACACCGCCACATATATCATCGAGGCCGTCAACGCCTGCGGACGCGCCACTGCCACCGTCGACGTCAACATTCTCGGTACAGATGATTGTTTACTATCTGTGAAACCTGACTCACCCCACTGACCGGCTGAACGTTGACATTTTTCTAAATGTGTGTTAAATGTGTGTTTGTCTTTGGACGTTCAGATTTTAGTTATTCAAGGTTGAAAAGTGAAAGTTTAGTTGACTTCGAGCAGAGTCTGTGCATTTGATTAAAAGTGTAAAAAACGTTCAGAATGTAAACATGGGAGATGATATACTTTTGTTAATTATTTACAGGTTTTCAATTATTTAATGATTATTTTAAAATATGGTCTAACATCAGGCCGATAAATTCGGGTCTACAAAAGGGCTAAAGCTCGGAGACGATGTTTAACCCTTTGAAACCTGGATCGACATCATTTAATTTGTGCAGCATTCATACACCTTTCACAAGTTATTTAAGCCTTTAAAAACCTGAGCGAATTGGTTTGATTTCCTTCCTGCAACATTATTACCCTGGATGTAATGTTTAACCTCCTTCTCATCAGATAAACCCGGCCCTCCGGCCGCCTTTGACATCTCCGAGATCACCAACGAGTCCTGCTTCCTGGCGTGGAACCCTCCGCGTGACGACGGTGGCTCGCCCATCACCAACTACATCGTGGAGAGTCGGCAGACGGACAAAGAGGAGTGGGTGAAGCTGTCAGCCACAATCAAACACACCACTTTCAAGGCCTGCAAGCTCACTGCTCTGAAGGAATACATCTTCAGGATCAGCGCTGAGAATCAGTACGGCATCGGGGAACCTGCGGAGCATGTTCCAATTGTCGCAAAGTATTCTTTCGGTGCGTTTATTTACAAAACTGTCCATCAGAAATGTTTCCTTTTGAAGACCTGATGCACCTGGTGAAATATAACAATCACATAACTTCGACTGTTTCAGACCCTCCTGGTCCTCCAACCAGAGTCACTCCCTCCGAGATCGCCAAAGATGCCGTGACTCTGACCTGGTTTGAGCCCGATGAGGACGGCGGCAGTCCCATCACCGGATACTGGATCGAGAAGTTCGATCCAGAGACCGACAAGTGGATCAGATGCAATAAACTGCCCATCACAGAAACTACCTTCAGGTAAACAATCCCAGCCAACCAAGTGGAAGACGCTTGTTTATAAAGAACATACGTTGAATTTTTTTTTTCCTAACCGAATGGTGTTGGTGTGTCTGCAGGGTGAAGGGACTCCCAACAAAGAAGAAGTACCGCTTCAGAGTTCTGGCTGAGAATCTGGCCGGACCTGGAAAACCAAGTGCAGAAACCGATCCCATCCTCATCAAGGATCCCATCGGTATGTCACATCCGGGCTTTAACTCCACTCTGTTTCAAGCAATAACTGATGTGATCAATGTATTGATGACTTTTTTTCTAAAGGTTGTTGTAAAGATTACACTTTAATTACTTTCATCATGAGTTAAAAGTCAAGTAATGGGATTGAGACTGAATGAGATTATAATGACGTCTCACTCTTCCTCAGATCCTCCATGGGCTCCTGGTAAACCTGTCATCAGGGACATCGGTAAGACCACGGCCCTGCTGGCGTGGAACAGGCCGGAGCACGATGGCGGGGCAAAGATTGAAGGTTACATCATTGAGTTCCAGAAGACGGGAAGCGAGGAATGGATCCGCATCGCGGAAGACGTTCCTCAGACTGAGCACCAGCTGAAGGGCCTGATTGAGAAGCAGGAGTACTCGTTCCGGGTCAAAGCTGTCAACAAGGCTGGCGAGAGCGAGCCCAGCGACCCCAGCGACCCTGTGGTCTGCAAAGAGAGACTCTGTAAGTCCAGCTCCAGGGTGGTCAGGGGGTCCACAGAAAAACAGGCTGTTTCTGGAAGGATTAGAGTCTTTGAGAAAACTCCAAAGCATCTTTATCCCCTTGAAAGTTTTTTAGGGGGACACAAATGTGCGACCACATATTATCCTCCTGGGACAGTACTTGTTCACTTGCCTCCTGGTTGTGAAAGCTAACTATGACTCAACAGGACAATCCAGCTACAGAGGATCAGAAAAAAAAGTTTTGCAAGGAGTTAAAGACCAAAACCAAGCTCTATGTGAAATTAAGTCTGCTTCTCATTCACCTCCGTCCTCTCCTCCCTTCAACAGATCCTCCATCTCCTCCTCAGTGGCTCGAGGTGGCCAACATCACCAAGATCAACGCCGACTTGAAGTGGCAGCTGCCCAACAGTGACGGAGGCTCACCCATCACCAACTATGTGGTGGAGAAGAGGGATGTGAGGCGGAAGGCCTGGCAGACCATGGACACCACCGTCAAGGACCTCAAGTACACGGTGACGCCTCTGAACGAAGGCTCGTTGTACGTGTTCCGTGTCGCCGCCGAGAATGCCGTGGGCACGAGTGAGTTCTGCGAGCTGGAGGATGCCGTGCTTGCCAAAGACACTTTCAGTAAGTTCTCAGCAGTTATCAGCATCATGGGTTCTTGTCTGTGTTTTAGAAAAGGTTTAACTTGAGCAGCAAGTTTAGCTCAAACAGAATTGTCTCAGTGTGTTCGTAAACAGTTTAAAGATCTTTGTTCTCAGCGACGTATCAACAAATCTGGTAATTATTACACTTTGTTAGCTGTCTGACAATCTGGTGACATTATTAATGTTTGTCACGTTCTCTGCAGCCACTCCTGGACCTCCTTATGCCCTGACAGTGGTGGAGGTCACCAGGAGACATGTGGAGCTGAAATGGGAAGCTCCCAAGAGCAACGGTGGAAGACCCATAACCAAGTAAGACTTCAAACGGCTGCTAGACTGCTGTCAGGCAACAATAAATAGTATGAGATCATGCTTTGGGAAGTTCGAATGTTCCTCTTGCACAGTAACAACTCTATAAAGGATCTGGTTTTCCTTTTGCACTGTTGGTGATGCCAAATGTGACTAAAGACCTTTGACCTGGCAGGTACGTGATTGAGAAGAAGGAGAAGGTGGGAACTCGCTGGCTGAAATGCTGCAAGACTCCAGACAGACAGACTCAGTTCAAGGTGACGGAGGTGGACGAAGGCTCTGAGGTACAGTTCCAGGTCAGAGCCGAAAATGAGGCCGGAGTCGGAGATCCCAGCGAACCCACCGAGATCCTCACTGTGGAGGATGCAACCAGTAAGAGACATCAAATGCTCAAACGCAGATATGTGTTTCTTGTGTCCCTTTGCAGATGAAATTCATTTTCAGATATAAACTCTAACATTCTCTTTTCTCTAGGCGCTCCATCTCCTCCCCAGGAGGTGAAGATCCCCGACGCCAGCAGGGAGCACATCAACGTCACCTGGAAGCCTCCGGCCAAAGATGGTGGCTGCCCGATCACTGGCTACCACGTGGAGGTGGCCGAGGCCCGTCCGGAGCTGAAATGGCTCAGAGTCAACACCAGACCCATCAAGGAGCTCAAATTCAGGATTGACGACGGAATCAAACCAGAGAAAAAGTATGTCATCAGGGTCCGCGCCATCAACTCTGTTGGTGTCAGCGATCCCTCCGAGGTCTCAGATAAGGTCTTCACCAAGGACCCCGACTGTAAGCATTGACCAAAACTAAATTTAAGAATAGAAAGAAGTGTAAAACACTGATAATAACAATCCTGTCCTCTGTTTTCAAGGCGCTCCTACCATGGATTTGGAGGCAAAGGACGTGGTCGTGGTTGAAGGCGAGAAGCTGCACCTGAAAATCCCCTACAGGGCGATCCCCACACCCAAGATGGTTTGGCAGAAGGACACGGTGGAGTGCAAGGCCGATGACCGGCTCTCAATGACGGTGGAGATGAACAGCGCTCACCTGGAGCTGCTCAAGTGCAAACGTGCTGACGCCGGCGCCTACGCCATCACCCTGGAGAACACTCTGGGAAAAGCCACTGGGACGGTCAACGTCAAAGTCATTGGTAGGATGTCCTTCATGTCACTGTTCTCTGTTTATATGTCATTGAACTAAAGCAGTTCAAATGTTGATTTTATAAAGGGTAAAGTTTAAGTATTTTTGATAAATTATTGCTGTGTGGGCATGAATTTGCAAATCCCAATTTTGTTTCACTAACCTGCATAATAATGCGTGAGGTGTTCAAAGACCATCAGAAATTTAAACATCCAATGATTACAGATTCTGGCTGTTATAAATATTGTTATTTATGGTGAATTTTTAAAGGCAAGGAAAGAATCTTTAAAGATCCCCCAATTTTTTTAAAGAAAAATGCATTTTTTTTTATTCTTTAAACATCATTTTAAAAAAATGTAAGTAAAGAAAACCGTCAAAGATTTTTACAGAAAAAAATCACCAAAAAGTTTTCTAAAAATTGAGAAAATATTTCAAAGAAAAAACAATGGCCAAGAAAAAGACAAAAAAAAAAAATATCCTATTTTTTTCTTTTAAAATATAAAAATAAAAAAAACAAAAAGGAGCATCAGTTGTCATTTAAGAATATCTTTACTCTGGAAAACTTTAAAAAAAAAAATTTCCAGAGAGAAGAAAAAAAAACTTCTAAAAAAATCCTAGGATAGTGAAGTCATTGGAAAAAAAACGAGATAACGTTAGAATGGCAGCTTACGCTGCCTCTGATTGGCTTGCCTGACATTCTTACACTAACTCGAACCATTCCAACCAATGAAGGCAACGAGTACCAGCCAATCACAGCAAGAGCAGGGTGGGCCATTCCTTCACTATCCTAGGATTTGCAAATTTGCAAATTCTCCCGATCTCACCTTTTGTGGAAGAGTGGACCTGCAGGATCCATCGTCTGACTCATTGCTTCCCTCCTGAACCCTGCAGGACTCCCCGGACAGTGTAAGAACATCACCTCCAGCGACGTCACCAAGAACTCCTGCAAGATAAGCTGGGAGGCCCCCGAGGACGATGGCGGCACGCCTATCGTCAGCTACACCCTGGAGCGCCGCGAGGCCTCCAAGAAGACCTACATGCCCGTCATGTCGGGAGAGAACGTCCTGACCTGCACCATCAAAGACCTCTACATCAACTGCGAGTACTACTTCAGAGTGAAGGCTGTCAACAAGGTCGGCGCCGGAGAATACCTGGAGCTGCGCAGCCCGGTCATCATCGAGGAGGTCAAACGTGAGTCCTACTCTCTGACATCACAGGATCCATCTCTCGCCCGTCAGGTTCCCAGCCTCTAGCCCAGGGACACTCAACCGGCTTTAACTGAGAGCCACAAAATGACATGAGGCCAGGGGCCAGGGGCCAGTCACAGCCGCCCCATACATGCTTCTAGGATTTACAACATTTCTAGGATTGCAGGACATTTCTAGGATTGCAGGACATTTTTCAGATTTTAGGACATCTCTATTATTTTAGGATGTTTTTACGATTTTAGGAAAATTTTTGGATTTTTGGACATTTCTCGGATTTTCAGACATTTCTAGGATTTTAGGACATTTCGGTCTTAGCTAGACCCTCTGCCAGGCGATGTGGGGGCTCTATTTTGATGCTGTTTTACGCACTCTGGCACCTTATGGATACTAAAAGGACAAAAACTATTACCATTGTCAATCACTTTAATTTTAATGTCAATTAGAAAATTGTTGGGGGGGCACCAGGGGCCCTATCAGGGGCCAGATTTGGCCCCGGGACTGTAAGCTGAGCATCAGTGCTATAGTCTTCTTCTTTTGTATAACTGCTTACATTCTCTGAATTTACTTCTTACTTAACATTTAATGACCTGTAACCTGGAGGTGAGGGGTGGCTGCCTGCGGGGGTGTTGTGCAGTTGGGGTTTCACAGAACCAAAATGAGATGAAACGTGGTTCATGTAGTCACGGATGATGTTAAACGTGGTGGTCTCTATGGAAACAGATCAGTTATTTACTTTCTGGTTTTATTTTGCCTCCGCAGAGAAACCCGACCCACCAATTGCTGTGGAGGCCGTCGACCCAACGTCCAAGTCCATCACGGTGACCTGGAGGGCTCCGGACAGCGACGGCGGCTGTCCCATCCAGGGCTACATCGTGGAGAGGATGGAGAAGGATGGAGACCGCTACGAGAGGGTCACCCCAAGCCTGGTGCCCGGCTTCTCCTACGTGGTGACCGGCTTGAAGGAGGACACTGAATACCAGTTCAGGGTCCGAGCTGAGAACGCCGCTGGTGTCAGCGAGCCATCCCGCAGCACACAGCTCATCAAGGCTGCAGACCCCGTCGGTATGCAAAAACACAAAAACTCAGAATCAGTCAGTGAACCAAGGAAAACGTTTTCAGTAAGAACCGCCCACATCTCACGACTCTTCTTCCATTCCCAGAAAAACCCAAGGTCACCCTCCACGCCCGCGTGCAGTCCGGTCTGTGCATCAAGAAGGGTGACGAGATCCGCATCGACGCCTACATCTCCGGCTCTCCGTATCCCAAAGTCACCTGGATGAGGAACAACGAGGACGTCACCAAAGAGCCCACCAAGAAGATCATCCCCTTCGTCAGGAAGAAAAAGACCAAGGCCAGGGTCCGAGTCCTCACAGACCTGACGCATGTCTTCATGTCTCTCTGCAAGTCTTTAAGGACTCAATAAAACATTTTGTTTCTTTAGGTTCCTGAACCCGTGGAGGAGTTTGTGACTCCGATGAGGGAGCGTCTGGGTCTGGATCAGACCAAAAGGGGTCAGTCTGCGCTGATGATCCGCGACGCCATCAGAGTCGACCATGGCGAGTTCACCATCCAGGTGGAGAACACTCACGGCGTCGCCTCCGCCACCTGCGTGGTCAATGTCCTCGGTAAGACTGAAGTTCATTTATTTCATCCTGGTACCTGAACCTGCAGGTCACATGACCTTGTCACGGTCCTCACTGAGGTTTTAGTTAGTCGTTATTTACCATGGCTGTTAACTGAAGTTTGACGGTATAAATTCTTACAGAGGCTGAACTGAGAGAATGAGTGAGAGAGCTGGTGTTTGAATGTGTTTGGTTTGTTGAGTCTCAGTGTCTTCGGTCCCCCTGAGACTCCTCGTTGACCCAGTTCTGTTCTGCTGCAGACAAACCTGGTGCTCCCATCAACTTCACCTTTGACGAGATCCGTAACACGTCACTGGTCTGTAACTGGGAGCCTCCCGAGGACGATGGCGGCAGCGAGATCCTGAACTACATCCTGGAGAAGAAGGACAACAAGAACGAGGAGATCGGCTGGATCACTGTGGCGTCCTCGCTGAAGGGCACCACATGCCCCATCACCAAACTCATCGAGGGGAAGGAGTACATCTTCAGGGTCACCGCCGAGAACAAGTTCGGCTGCGGGCCGCCCTGCATCTCCGAACCCGTGGTCGCCAAGAACCAGTTCGGTGAGTAAAGGCACAGAACTAATTACTTTAACTAACGTTAAAGTCCAAACGCTGCTCCACTCAGAGCCTCCTGCCCATTTTCAAAAATGTTTTACTATTTTTCATCAATAATTGATATGCAGGACAAGAATTTGAAAATCTCAGGGTTTGTACGAACACAAAAAATGTAAAAAAAAAAAAAAAAAAAGTCATGGAATTTTAAAATAGCACCCCATTGGCCTGGAAGAGTTTTGGAAAAACTAAATATACCCTAAAAATAACATGATATGTTCAAGGTCCAATGGAAATTTGAAAAACCAACAATAATTTCTGCTTTTACAGTTTCTGACTGTGAAAACCAAGGTCATTTCTGGTAGTTTTTTTTTTTTTAAGTCAAAATCTTATCCATAAAAATTGGGGGTTAGGGTTGGGAAGGGTGATTTAGAAAAAAAAAACTTTTTTTGAGAAATTACCCAAAAATAAATAAAATAAAATAGTTTAAAAAAATAAAATAATAATAAGTAAACAAAGTGTGTTTACTGTAAATCTCAAATTCCTAAGATTTCAAGAAGAATGTACGGTCTTTAAATTCTGCCTTAAAGTCTTGGAAAAGTCCTGCAAATTTATTGTTGAAATGTGTGTGAATCCTGAAACTGAAGCATAGTGAAGGGAGGGCCCGCCTTCCTCTGCCTCTGATTGGCTTAAACCGAACCAATCTGACCACCGCAGGCAGTGAGGACCAGCCAATCAGAGGGACAGAGGGGCGGGCTTTCCTTCGCCATCCTAGGATTTGCAGAATTCCATAACCTCCTGAATATGGAGAGCGTAGACCTGTAGTATCATGTAGATTCTGTGTCTTGTGTAAAAACAGCTTGAAGTCACTCCCTCTGCTCTCCCCCCTCCCTCCTCAGATCCTCCAGACGCTCCCAACACGCCGCGAGTCCACGAAGTGACGGCGGGCAGCGCCCACATCTCGTGGCATGAGCCGAAGGACAACGGCAGCCCGATCCTGGGCTACTGGATCGAGAGGAAGGAGGTCAACAGCAAACACTGGACCCGAGTCAACCGAGTCCTCCTCAACTCGCTGGACGTCAAGATCACGGGGCTCATGGAGGGACTCACCTACATCTTCAGGGTGTGCGCCGAGAACCTGGCTGGTCCCGGGCCCTTTAGTGAGCCCACTGACCGCATCATCACCATGGACGCCATCAGTAAGTCCTTCCGTCCAATCGCAGCTCGGCAGGAGACAGCCAGCCAGTTCACAGCTCAGACCTCTTCACCGAGGCTCAGTGTGACCTCTGACCCCTGTGACTGTTTCAAACGATTCATCATATAAAGACACAGACAGGAAGTTGATTCTGATGGATTCAGGTCTCAAACATTAAAACCCCTCTCCCCCCCACAGTGCCCCCTGGCCCCCCCACTCCGTGGATAGTAGACACCGGGAAAGAATCTGTGATCGTGGCCTGGAAGCCTCCTCTGTACAACGGCGGCGGAGACATCCTGGGATACCACGTGGAGAAGGTACAGACAGTTCCTCGGGGTTCCTACAGACGGGGAAAACCGAGAAACAGTCATGGGATTTTGCTAATACTAATTTCCAGGCCTACAAAAGTTTTGGAAAACTAAATATATCCTAAAAAGTTTGGAAAAGTCATGGAATTTTTGTCACAAACCTGTATAATAACACACAATTTGGTCAAGGACTGTCAGAATTGTGAAAATCCAACAATAATTTTCAGTTTTTACATTTTATGACTGTGATAAATGTTGTAATTCTTGATGTTTTAGAGAAAACATGCCATGAAGTATAAAATGTTTGAAGATAAAACAATCGCAGAAAGTTTTTTTCTTCAAATCAACAGAAATTTTGGAGAAAAAAAGAAATAAGACAGAGAAGAGAAAATCAGAAGAATAAAGAAGTAAAGAAAAATGCTAAAAAATCTTTTGATGTAGAAAAAAAAGAGACCAAAACTTTATCTTTTAAAAAAGCCAAACATTTTTTTAAAAAGCCAAGAATTTTTCGACAAAAAAAATCATTTTCACAATTTTTTTTCTTAAAAAATAGCCTTAAAATAAAATACAAATGAAAGATGGTCAGAACATTTTATGATGACAAAAAATTTCTTTAAAAATTTTTTTTAACAATTGCCAAAATTTTTTAAAGAAAACTTACCTTCAAAACTCAATGTTTTCTTTAAAAATCAGTCAGAAATTCAATTAAAAATCCAGCCATTTAAAGCTGTATGTCCCTCCTCTATAGCCAAAATAAAGACATCAGTCCCTCCCCAGGGCTGAAAAAAATATTTGGCAGGCTTCCCGCTTTATGCACCCCTCTCATAAATGACAAACAGTCCCTAAGTTATATATAATATTCAATTATAACCCTGTTCTGAATTCATTATTTCTTAAATAATATATATTTAAAAAGCTGTTATATAGTCATGAAAAAGAACAGATGAGGAGAATCGATGGTCGTTTCAGAGAAAATTTGGTCTTTAAAGTTTGAATCAAAGTCCTGGAAAAGTCCTGGAAGATTCCTGGTAAATCTGTGGGTGACAGACGGATGTCCGGTGTGTGACGTCTCGCTGCGTCTTGTGAGAATGAATAAATAACGTTTGTGTTTGTGTCGTCAGGTTCTGTGTGGTGAGAAGGAGTGGAAGCGCAGCACCGAGTTCAGGTGTAAGGAGCTCACCTACACGGTGACCGGCCTCACCGAGGGCGCCGACTATTACATCAGAGTCTTAGCCGTCAACGACGCCGGCCCCGGAGCGCCCGGAGTCACTGAACCCGTAACCGTCAAAGAGCCGCAAGGTACGCACGCAGGGAGGGGCGTGGCCAACCAGACCACGCCCGTCGAGATGTTCCCGCAGCTGCTTTGTTGCCCCAGTTTGCAGTCGAAGTGAAGCAGCCGC
The DNA here is from genome assembly GCF_026936395.1 of Plectropomus leopardus. Classification (NCBI taxonomy): domain Eukaryota; kingdom Metazoa; phylum Chordata; class Actinopteri; order Perciformes; family Serranidae; genus Plectropomus; species Plectropomus leopardus. The sequence continues at coordinate 37,739,634 of NC_142185.1, read as the reverse complement.
AGGAAGTGTCACGTTTGTACTTCCTGTCCTGACTCGTCTCATGTCCCCTAGAATCCCCCGCTGTGGACTTTGACTCGTCCGTGAGGAACGGTGTCTTCATCAAGGCTGGCGAGCTGTTGAGGCTCCCTGCCGTGGTGACGGGCCGCCCGCAGCCTGAGGTCAAGTGGGCCAAAGACGGCGGCGAGATCGACAAGGAGCACATGGTGGTGGAGACGGAGGGCAAGAACACGGTACTGTCCATCAAGAAGGCGGTGAGGGCCGACCACGGAAAGTACCAGGTCACAGGCACCAACAGCAGCGGCACCAAGACCGCTGAGACCAAGGTGGAGGTCATGGGTGAGTGTCACACGGCAGGGTCAAAGGTCGCAGATGTTAACTTGAACTTTCTGAAATGTTATGTCTTACATATACAAAAGAGTCATTGTCTAATTACACATTCAGCATTTTTCAGAAAATGTCCAGCACAAAAATCAGAACTTGAATAAACTGAAATGTGCGTTTCAGTCTGAGATGAGACATGTTATGATCCGTCCAGAAACGTCTCTGCTCCTTCAGGACACTTTTCATTCAGTCAGTGATTTCTGAGCGTTTTCTTCTGTTCTGCACGTTGATTGCTTATGACTTGTACTCTTTGACCATCAAACTGAACACATTTCTGTGTTGGACACTGAAAATAATTAATTTTTATTTTTTGGTCTTCAAACTGTTTTTGGGGTCATGTGAGATGCAGCACACTGTCAATAGAAACCTGATGGTGCTGAAAGGAGGCCACGGTAAGACCTGGTAGCTGACATTTCTGTGCGTCTCCGCAGACGTTCCGGGTCCGGTGGTGGACCTGAAGACGGTGGCAGTGACCAAGAAGAACATCACGCTCACCTGGTCCGACCCCGTGGACAACGGCGGCAGTGACATCATCGGCTACGAGGTGCTGAGGAAGGACTCCAAGATGAAGCTCTTCCGGCAGCCCATCGAGACGGCGTCCTGCAAGTACGATGTCCAGGGCCTGCTGTCCGGAGAGGAGTACGACTTCAGGGTCATCGCCAGGAACAAGTACGGCGACGGCGCTCCGGCCGACATCGGACCGATCCTGGCCGAAGATCCCAAAGGTGAATCTGCTGAAAGAGACCGACACATTTACGACTAAACACAGCCGAGAAAACCTAAAGATCAGAGAGACTCAGCTGGCATTACTGAGGGGCCACTTCTGCAAAATGACAGAAGGCCAGGGGCCCCATACACGTTTCTAGAGTTTTAGGACTTTTCTCAGATTTTAGGACACTTTTTGGATCTTAGGGCATTTCTAGGGTCTAGAAATGCCCTAAGGGTCTTAGCTGTAGGGTCTTAGCTGTGTCCTCTGTTGGGGGTTGTGGGGGCTCTACTTTACGGACGCACCTTATGGACACTAAAAGGACAAAAACAATTCACAGTGTGAGTAACTTTATTTTCATTGTCAATTAGAAAATGGTTGAGGGGCCACCCGGCAACCTGTCATGGGCCAGTTTTGTCCCCAGGGCCGTCAGTTGAGTATCAGTGCTGTAGAAGAATTGTGCCTGCTGAAGGTTTAGTGCTCTGCTGAAATAGTTGCAGGGTGTAACGGGTCTGGTCCATGTTGTTGCAGGTACTCCGTCTGCTCCCGAGAAGCTGCACTACACCGACAGGAGTAAGACCACCATCACACTGGCCTGGCAGCCACCTCGCACCGACGGTGGCAGCCCCATCAGAGGCTACTACGTGGAGAAGATGAGGTCCGACGGCACCGAGTTTGAAGTGGCAAACCGCAAGATCTTCACCAAGTGCTGCGGAACCATCGAGAACCTGTCGGAGTACCAGGAGTACGAGTTCCGCGTCAAAGCCGTGAACGAGGTTGGCGACGGAGATCCCTCGAAGCCTATCACGGCCAAGATCCAGGATGATGAAAGTACGACACTGTCTCTGAGAGTCTTTGTGTTGGGCTGATCAGGTTCAGAGCAGCACACTGACTGTCTGTCTGTCTGTCCACAGTCGCTCCGGTCATCACAATCCTCAAGTTCTTCAAGAGCAATGCCATCAACGTGAAGAAGGGCTCGGCCATTGACATCCCTGCCGAGGTGAGGGGACTTCCTCTGCCGACGCTGCAGTGGATGAAGGACGACGTGGTGCTAGAGAAGCCTCCTGAGGAGGACAGGATGACGATGGAGACGGAGGAGGTCAGAGCTCCTTCATGTGTTCACAGACTTTAGTTCCCTCTGTGTGTCCACTGTGTCTGTGTCACTGAGAGACGTCACGGTGCGACGTGGTGACTCCTCTGCCACTCAGCTGGTCCAGGATTCTCCTGAGCTGCTTCTTCTTCTTTTGTCTTTTGATTCGATCTGTTAGAGTTTGTTTCACTGGAGCTGCCTTGTTTTTGAACTGTGCGTTTAAACCAATAAATCTGCCCTCTTCAGGTGAACCGGACCACCATGAGGACGAAGATCGCCATCCCAGAGACCATCAGGCAGGACAAAGGCAACTACAGGCTTGTGGCCACAAACTGCTTTGGCAAAGCTGAGCACGTCATCCGAGTTGAGATCTTTGGTGAGAACAAAAAACTAAATCCTGCAGCAGTCAGTCTCTACGTCAGGTTTGGTTTCCATCGTTTAGATGAGTCTTAGTGAGATTAATATTAGATTTAAAATATGTAAACGTTTTTAATTTTCTCTACCTATCGAGCATCACATTAACCCACTGCTGCATTCACAGACCGGCCTTTCCCCCCGAGGAACGTCGTGGTCTCGGACATTAAGGCAGACTCGTGCTACCTGACCTGGTCAGCGCCGGAGGACAACGGAGGCAGTGAGATCACCAACTATATCGTGGAGCGTAGAGACGCCAGCAAGAAGAAGTCTGACTTCGAGGTTATGACCATCAACCTGATCGACAGGAGATACGGGGTGAGTCAGCGCCACCATCCAGTCATGATTCAAAACAAAATACTTGACGCCGGAGGTGATTTTTATAGACGCCAGACTTCAACGTGGAGCACATGGACTCTAATACACAATCAAAATCAATTCATTCAAATTTTACGGCTTGATAATTCTGTTTTCACAGGTTCTGCTCATGATGATTAATGGTGGAACTTTTTGTAGATGGGCCTTCACAAAGCAAATTTATTTTAAAAATCTCCTGAAATTTTTAAGGAACATTTAAAAAAAAAAAAAGCCTATTTTTGCTGTTTATTAATCTTATATGTGATTCAGTTTTTTAGGCCTCAGACTGAGTCATGAGTGATCCCTGTTTCTGTCCCACAGGTCTACAAACTGACCGTGGACGGTCTCTACCAGTTCAGGATCAAAGCTGAGAACAAATACGGCGTGAGTGACGGCTGTGACTCAGAGAAAGTCCAGCTCCGGGATCCATTCGGCCTCCCTGGACCGCCACGTAACCCCAAGATCATCGCTGCCACGGCAACCACCATGACCCTGACCTGGGACCCTCCTCTGGACAATGGCGGCTCCAACATCCAGGGCTACTGGCTGGAGAAGAGGGAGCGCGGCGCCGTGTACTGGGGCCGTGTCAACCGTGCGCCGGTCACCAAGCCGTCCGTGAAGGGCCTGCAGTACACAGTGCTCAGACTCATCGAAGGAACCGAGTACCAGTTCAGGGTCGCAGCCTGCAACGCTGCTGGAATCGGACCGCCCAGCGAGTCCACAGAGTGCCGCTACGCTGTCGACCCCTGCGGTGAGTGTTACCCTCTGACCCCTGGGTCAGTGTCAATTTTTGTGCTGTGGTTGGATACCTTTTACAAGCTGCAACCTGAGCAAACTGATTTCTTCCAAAAACATGGGTAAAAGGCGGTGTGCAGTTTGGCCAGAAATTTTCACCAAATCTTAAGAAATTATTAAAAGGAAAAAGAAAATGGCCTGGGAAATAGTGTCTGAAAAAAACAGTTGTTGCTCATAATTATTTAAAAAAAAAATTTATTGTAAAAAAAACTTTTTTAAAGACTAATTTCTTGCTAATTTTTGCATGATGTCTTCTTAAGTTGCTCACTGTCCTCTTCCAGTATTTTTGCAAGAAACCAAACCGCTTTGCTCAGTTTTAGAGCTTTAAAGCATTTCTCTCTGCAGCTTTGTCAGTCTGTTGGAAGTTTTTTACTTTATTTAAAAGCATTTGCTCTTTAGGAACTCATCAGGTGAAATAAATAGTAAATATGATCAACAGTTTGCAGAATTTTTAAATTCAGATTCTGTTTGAGTCCGGCTCACCTCGATGCTTAAAGTGAAAGCTGGCTGTTTAACTCAGACTGACCTTTGGCCCGTCTGCCTGTCTCTCAGCGCCCCCCAGCCCCCCTGGATCCCCCGAGGTTAAAGACAAGACCAAGAACAGCGTCACACTCACCTGGATCCCGCCGGACAAAGACGGCGGCAGCCCCATCAAGGGTTACATCATCGAGGTCCATGAGGAGGGCTCTCCTGATTGGAGGAGGGTGAACCCTGCCGACAAGCTCCACCCCTCCACCAAGATCACTGTCCCCGACCTGAAGGAAGGCAAGAAGTGCAGGTTCAGGATCTACGCCGTCAATGCCGCTGGAAACTCTGAGCCCGCCAAGACGGGAGACATCCTGGTCCAGGACATCCTGGGTGAGAAAAACACTTGTTGGTTCGAGTTCAGAGCCGCTCGCAGCGACGTCTCTGCTGGGTATCATGTGAAAAGGCTGATGCTTTTCACTGCAGATTTGTATACAGTTCTGATTCCCAGAAATCTTCAGAGTACAAATCTGAATTGTGGAGAGCTTTGTTGTCAGTAAATCAGATCCTGATCTGACTGAATCCTGACAGATTTTTAACCTGGACGTGAACAACGTGTTGTTTTGTCTGTTGTTCAGTCGAGCCGATTGTGCATCTGGACGTGAGTGCTCAGGACCTGCTGAACTGCAGAGCGGGAACGCCAATCAGGATTTCCGCCACCATCAGCGGACGCCCCATCCCCAAGGTCACCTGGACGTTCGACGGAACCGCAGAGACTGAGAAGAAGAACGACCTCCACACGCTGCCCATCGACTCGGAGGTCAGAGTGCTCACACGTTCTCTGACTGTTTCCGTGTTTTTAACTACATATGATGCTCAAATACCGCAGCAAGTTTTTCTCTTGTGGTCTGAATTCTGCTGAGTAATGTTTAGGAGCTGGACAGAAAGTGTCAACTACAACTTTCAGACATAAAATGGTTTTAAAAATTGAAATAAATGAGTTTCTGACAGCATGCTGGTGTTTCCTCTTAGATCCACTCCACCGACACCACCTCCGTCATCGTGATCCCCGACAGCAAAATGAACCACAGCGGTCGATACATCCTCAACGCTGAGAGCCCCGCCGGACACAAGGTGGTTAAAGTCCGCGTCAACGTGCTTGGTACGTAAAGATTCAACTGTTTGCATCACATGATCGCCTCATCCTGACAGTGCACTCAGAGACTCGTGTGTCATGCAGAGTGATCATTGGAAAAATCTAAAAATATGACTGTTTTAAAACAAAAATGAAGACATCTTCGCAGTCTTCTAGTGTCTGATTTCTGGTTTCTGTGGACCACAGACCTGCCCGGACCTCCCAGAGACCTGAAGGTCAGCGACGTGACCAGAGGAACCTGCCGCCTCACCTGGAAACCTCCGGCGTGCGACGGAGGCGACAGAGTGAAGAGCTACTATATCGACAAGAAGACAGTGGACGGCAAAGCCTGGACCAAGGTAAAAAAAACCAACCAAAACACCGCCAGCATCACTGCAGAGACCTGCAGCTTCTCCCTGATCCACTGACTGACCCTGATCTGATTCTTGCAGGTCAACCCGGCCTGTGCTGCTCAGTCTTTGGTGGTTCCAGACCTGATCAACGGTCAGGACTACCTGTTCCGCATCCGGGCTGAGAACAGCTTCGGCTTCAGTCCGTTCATCGAGACCATTGAGAGAGTCAAAGCCAGAGACCCGATCCGTACGGTTCCTCTCATCATCCTCTCTGTTCTGCTGAGTTTTTATGTGCCAACTTTATTCAGCTCGAAACATTTCTGTACTTTTTATTTCTGGACTAGGAGGCTTTAAAAACACTGACAAACAAACCCTGACAAGTCCTCTGTAGTTTTGGATCAAACTTTAGATTCAGGTGGTCCATTTCTGCACACAGTCCATCATCATTGTTTGGCTTCATGAACTGACCGTCAGCTGACTGATCATATTTTAGAGAAAATTCATCTTCAGACACGCAGGACGACGCACCTCATTAGATTTACTGTGAATAATCAAACAGACAAACTCCCGCCTCAGAGGACAGGATATACATTTATTAAAAATAAAAATGGTTTCCTCTGTGATCTGACGTTGATGTGTCGCATCCTCAGATCCTCCTGACCCCCCCACCAGGCTGAAGATCACATCAGTGAGGAAGCGCGCGGTGAATCTGACCTGGAAGGCTCCAAAGAACAACGGCGGTTCGCCCATCACCCACTACAGCGTGGACCTGCTCTGCTGGGACGCCAGTGGCCAAAAGGAGGCGTGGAGGAGGTGAGAGGTCGACACGCTGAGCTCCTGTTGGCGGGAAGCCCTGTTACATTCAATAATCCGCTCAAGCTGCGCTGGATCTGAATTTGGGCACTTTGGATCAGGACTAGAAGGTTCAGATGGTCATGGAATACCTGGAAAAGTCATGGAATTGGCAAATAGCAATTTCCAGGCCTGGAGAAGTTTTGAAAAGCTAAATTTACCCAGAAAGTTTTGGAAAAGTCCTGGAATTTTGTTTCACAAACCTGCATAACAACACTTGATGCGTTCAAGGACCGTAAGAAATGTGAAAATCCAACAATAATTTCGTGTGCCTGCAGGTGTGGAAGGCATGCTTTCTTAAAAAGTCAGTATCAGGTAACAACATTCAAAGTTTATCGTTAACAAGATATGATTTATGCTTTTACAAAAGATTCTCATGCAAAAAAAGCAAAACATGGGGCGCCCGGTGGCTCAGTTGGTAGAGCAAGCCCCCCATGTACAGCGGCTGTGTCCCCGCCGGGGCCGCGGGTTCGAGTCCGGGTTCGGCCCTTTGCTGCATGTCATCCCTTCTCTCTCTCCCCCTTTCACGCTATATCTGTCCTATCAAATAAAGGCATTGAAAAAGCCCAAAATATGAAAACATTTTTAAAGACTGTTCAAGGACCGTCAGAAATTTGAAAATCCAAGAATAATTTCTGTTTTCCAGTTTCTTGCTGATAAATGGGCTCACTTTTGGGGATTTTTAAAGAAAACATGCAGGTTTGGAAGGCGTGAAAAGGAACCAATAAGGAGCATTGATGCTCGTTTCAGAGAACTTTTGGTCTTTAACATTTGCCTCAAAGTCCTGGAAAAGTCCTGGAAATGTTTTGGTAAAGTGTGTATGAACCCTGACACTGAGCATGTGTCTATTTGAGACCAGGTCAAAATTTTGCATCATCTATCTTACTCATCACTAATTTTGTAGACAGAAACAGAACCAGTCTGTCTCCTGCAGACGGACTCTGTGTGAACATAAATTAATAAGCAAAACATCACGTGAGTAACTGGTACAGGAGCTCTGTTTTCCTGTTGAAATGAGTCGGTCTTGTTTTCAGGAGACGTTCTGTCCTCATCCATCGTGTCTGAGACATTTCCAGCTCTGAGGTTTATCTCCTTTATGTCTCCAGGTGCAACAGAAGAGATGTGGACACCACCAGCTTCAGAGTGGAGGACCTGACGGAGGGAGACGAGTACGAATTCAGAGTGATGGCGCACAACGAGGTCGGACCAAGCCGACCCTCCACCACGGTTGGACCCATCGTCATCCAGGACCAGATCTGTGAGAAAGCCGTCCCTTAATTTCAAGAAAGGTTCAGTATGGAAAACAAAAGCAACGCATTTTGAACTGAGCCATAATCTCCTCTTTCTGTGCATTAGGCGCTCCGTCCATTGAGCTGAAGGAGTTCATGGAGGTCGAGCAGGGCACTGACATCAGCATCGTGGCCAAGATCCGCGGCTGTCCCTTTCCCACGCTCACCTGGTACAAGGCTCCGCCCCACAAGTCCGACGCCAAGGTGGAGGTTCAGTATGACGAGCACATCAACAAGATTGTGTCGGACGACAGCTGCACGCTGCTCATCCAGCAAGGCAAACGCCCCGACACTGGCCTCTACACGCTGGTGGCCTCCAACAGCCTCGGCAAAGCGTCCAAGGAGATGAGGCTCAACGTGCTCGGTACGAACAAACGCGTCTGAGCCAATCAGAGCGTGCTCGGTGCTCCCAGAGTTTTCTGACTGAAATATGAGCAGACTGATCTGAAACAAAAGCTGCGTCTGAATTTCAGTTAATTTGTATCTGAATTTCAGTTAATTTGTATGAGATTGTTTACCAGAAGTGGTGCTTTTTCAAACACATTAAATATGAAGCATTTGTCGTGGAAAACAGCTGATCTTTACCCAAAAGTTTCATGAACACCTCCAAACAAAAGGGTTCATACGGTCAAAAAAGAAAAACTAAACAGCAAAAGTCATGGAATTTGCATATAGTTATTTCCAGGCCTGTGAAAGTTTTGGAAAACTAAATGTACCCTGAAATATTTGGGAAAAGTCATGGGATTTGATGTGTTCAAGGACCATCGTAAATTTGAAAATCCTACAATAATTTTTATTTTTACAGTTTCTGGCTGATAAAAAGGGACATTTTTGGTGATTTTATAAGAAAACATGCCTTGAAGGCAAGTTTCCTTTAAAAATCAGTATAAGGTTATAACATTGAAATTCTCATGTTATAACAAGATGTTTTTTTGTTTTTACAAAAGATTTTCAAGATATAGGTAACTGTATGTGAAAGAGATGTCTTGTTCTAACATGAAAACATTTTTTTATTTGAGGAAAGTATCTTGCAAAAACTTGATTCACATCATGTTATGACAGAAGACTTTTAATGTTATTTTTAGTTTCTGGCATTTCTATACTTCTGTAAAATAAGAATCAATCAGAGGGAAATCAATTATAAAAACATGAACTACAGGTGTGACTTACCTGGTTGACTTGAGTTGTCTTTTATTTTCAGGCCGGCCTGGACCCCCATCTGCTCCCATCAAGTTTGAGGAGATCGGAGCCGAGAAGATCACGCTGTCCTGGCTGCCGCCGAAGGACGATGGCGGCTCCAAACTCACAAACTACGTCATCTGGAGGCGCGTGGCCAGCAGGAAGTCCTGGGTGCCCGTCACCAGCGAGCCCAAAGAGCGGATCTGGACGGTGGAGAACCTGATGGAGGGACACGAGTACGTGTTCCGGGTCATGGCCCAGAACAAGTATGGAGTTGGAGAGCCGCTGGATAGTGAGCCCGAGGTCGCCAGAGATGTCTGCAGTGAGTCCTCGTTTTTAACAAAATATGCTGTATATATCTGTCAGGAATTTTACTTCTATTGGTCTTCACTTCATAATAATCAGATTGGAGGACAAAGTGTTTTGGATTAAAGAAAGATTAGAGATCTTCAGGCTGATGAACTGAAGCATTATGTGATTTGAAATCAAAAAGTCTGAATGAATGCTTCACTTCAAGGTCCACTGATCAGAGGGGCAAAAATACTCCTTACATGAAAACATTTTTGCAAATCCAGCAAATTAAATACTTGACCAAGGAAAAACACAGATGTCGTAGATTCAAAAGCCCAAGAAAAATCAAACTTTGCTCATCGATTTGCAACAGTGGCCGCAACGTACCAACGGTGCAAGGGGTCTGTGCAGAACAGACCAACATAATAATATAGGACACGATCCAAAATCCAGGTGTAAACCCGATCTGAGGGATCCTGCAAGACAAGAAAGCACAAAAACTTCAAGGAAGAAGCTGAGTTAGCTCAAGGCACACCTTAGCCAGCCCTAACTGTAAGCTTTATCAGAGAGGAAAGTCTGAGCCAGCCCTAACTGTAAGCTTTATCAGAGAGGAAAGTCTGAGCCAGCCCTAACTATGGGCTTCATCAAAGAGGAAAGTCTTAAGTCTACTCCTGCATGTGTGAGACAGCGTCGGCCTCTGAAACTGGAGGATGTATATACTGAATTAAAATATTTGAATACTCTAACCTTCGATCTTTTCTTTTTCTCCTCCTGCAGCCGTCCCCGGTCAGGTTGAGAAGCCGACAGTAAGCGGCATCACAATGGACTCCATGACAGTTAGCTGGGAGGAGCCCGAGGACGACGGTGGCACCCCGATCACCGGCTACTGGCTGGAGCGTAAGGAGACGACGGGCAAACGCTGGACGCGCGTCACCCGCGACCCCATCCGTCCCATGGGCATGGGCGAGTCGTTTGTGGTGAGCGGACTCATTGAGGGCTCCCAGTACCTGTTCAGAGTCTGCGCCATCAATGCTGCAGGACCCGGGCTCTACAGTCCCACCACTGACCCCATCTTTGCCAGAGACCCCATCTGTAAGAGCTCCACACTGAGATCACACAAGTTTATGTTGTTTTAAATAGATAAAGAATAATGTCAACCACCTGTCTGTTTCCTTGTGTAGCCCCACCCCCTCCTCCAACCCCGAAGGTTAATGATTGGACAAAGTCTACAGTGGACCTGGAATGGATCCCTCCTCTAAAGGACGGAGGCTCCAAAATCATTGGTTATTGGGTGGAGTACAAGGAGGAGGGCACCGAGGCCTGGGTCAAGGTAAGTCTCCCAGCAAACTTGGCTTATGTCAGCCAAACTACGGGCTGGTTCAAAGCAAGCCTGAGCCAGCCCTAACTACAAGCTTTATCAAAGAAAAAATTCTTCAGTCTGCTTTTTAAGCCATATCCTCTTTAGAGATAGAAGTGTGGTTACGAATGACTTTACTTACTCCTTGTGTGTGTTTTTCAGGCCAAAGAGACCGAAATACGTGGCACCCGCTTTGTGATCCCCGGTCTGAAAACTGGTGGCAAATACAAGTTTAGGGTGACAGCTTTCAATGCTGCCGGGAATGGCGAGCCAGGAGAAGTCCCAGAGGTGCTTGAGGTCAATGACAGAACCAGTGAGTCGGTTTACACATTTCTTTCACGTCAAACTATCTCAATAATCTGACCCATTGGGAGCCTTGTCCAGGTTGGCCATGACAATCAGACTTCAGCATTGACTTTCTTCCCCCCAGTTGCTCCTGAGATTGACCTGGATGCTTCAGTGAAGGAGAGGATGGTGGTCCACGCCGGTGGTGTGATCCGCATCATTGCCTACGTGTCAGGCCAGCCTGCTCCAGAGGTCACCTGGGGCAGAGACGGAGCTGCACTGCCTCCTGAGGCTAAAATCGAAACAACGGCCATCAGCTCATCTCTGGTCATCAAACCCTGCACCAGGAGGCACCTCGGCGTTTACACGTTGAGTGCCAAGAATGCCGGAGGGGAAAAGAAGAAGAACATCACTGTGGAAGTTCTGGGTAAAATACTATTTTTATGTCAAGACGAGACAGCATCTTTAGACGATTCACAGATTTTATGTTTTTAATGAATGCATGTGACGTTTATGTGTCCTCCCTCAGATGTCCCTGGGCCAGTCGGTATCCCTGTCACTGCAGAGAACCTGACCACCGATTCTTGCAAGATCAACTGGTACTTCCCAGAGAACGACGGTGGCTCTCCCATCAGTAACTTCATCATTGAGAAGCGCGAGGCCGAGCGCAAGGCCTGGACCTCGCTGTCCTTCACCGCCAGCAGACAGAACGCCATCGCTTATGACCTGACCATCGGAAAGTCCTATTTCTTCAGAGTGGCCGCTGAGAATGCCATCGGCATCGGACCCTTCACGGAGACCGCAGCTGAGCTCGTCATGAAGGAACCAATCAGTGAGTTTACTGAAACATATATCGAGGTGACCTCTGGTCTGACAGTCTGTAAGGTGACATGTTACTGCTGCAGAGAGCTGACGATGACACAAGAGAAAGTTCTGAGATCCACCTCACAGTAAAGTAAATAGTTAAGTGAAAAAAAAAATAAAGGAAAATCAGAATTTTAAGATTATAGTACAGTACTGAATTTTGCAGACAAGAGAAGTAAAACAGAATCACTTAATGAGTTCCCATCTCCAGATATAAAGAACCACCTGAATGTTTGTGCTCCCTTCAGATGTGCCTGACCGCCCCGAGGAGCTCGAGGTCACCAAGGTCACCAAAGATTTGATCAGCGTCGCCTGGAAGCCGCCCAAGTTTGACGGCGGTTCAGAGATCACCATGTACATCCTGGAGGCGCGCATGATTGGCAAAGACAAGTTCACCCGAGTGACGAAGGAGCACCTGATGGAGAGGAAGTACACCTTAGATGGCCTGAGGGAGGGAGACACCTATGAGCTCAGGGTCATTGCCGTCAATGAGGTCGGACCCAGCAAGCCGTCGTACCCCACCAAACCAATCACCTGCAAGGACGAACTGGGTGAGGGCCCTGTCTGAACAGGACTGGCTGTTTTTAGATTCAGTGGCAGGGTTTCTGTTAGAAATCTTTAAACTTTAAGAGACTTGAAATACTGCTTTAGTTTAGTTCAAAAAGGAATGGTGTAAATAAAAGTGTGGGCAAAGTGGCCTGATTTCTTTCAAAAACATGGGATTCAGGCAATGAGTGACTCTGAAGAAATGTCCCAGAAATTAGCAAGAAATCAGTAAAAAGTACAAATATTTACCTAAAAATTAGCAAAACAAAAACCAATATGAAATACAATAAAATAAAATAAATTAAGGAAATGTTCTGAAAGTGTTTGCGAATATTGAAAATAATTATTCATTAGTAATTAGTAACAAGTAGTAACAGATAATTACAAATATAGTTCTCAGGACATTTTCCCCAAACTTTTAGAAAAATACTTTTCAAAATCTACTAATTTGTTTGAATTTGCAAGATATTTCTTGCCAAGTTGCTCATTTCCTTTTTTCCTATGTTTTTAAAAGAAAGCAAACCAATTTGCTCAAAGTTCAAAGGTTTGTGTGTTTGAAGGCAGCACACAAAAAGTAGTGTTGATCCTCCTTTTCGTATGTATCTGTATTTGTTTGTGTATGTTTATATGTTCAGTCACTCCTTCCGTTTTTTTTTAACATATTGAAAATAAATTTCAATTGAATTTAATATCTTAATTTCTTCTGACTTTGTCAAAACAATGTTCTTTCCCTGCAGAGCCGCCGACCATCGAGCTCGACTTCCGCGATAAGATCATCATCCGTGTTGGTGAGAGCTGCCTGCTGCAGGGCCGCTACACTGGCAAACCCTCCCCGTCCATCCTGTGGTACCGAGACGACAAGGAGCTGAAGGCCGACCAACACATCATGTTCAAGAACACACTGACTACCATGTCAATCGGCTTGATGAAGGCGAAGCGCGAGCACAGCGGCAAATACGTGGTGGTGGTGGAGAACAGCACCGGGTCCAGGAAGGGAGTCTGCAACATCACGGTCGTCGGTATGTAAGTGGGACTAGTGGAGAACATTGGGGCTGATAAAAGCTTGTATAATTAGCAAGACATCATTAAATTATACACACAACTAAGCCATACACTTAGACGGGAGTAGAAGGGGTGCAGTAATAGAAGGAGTCTATGAGACCTCCATAGGACACCATAAGTAATCGTGCCATCCATTTACATACGCAATTACTTAATAACAAATGTTCACTTACATTGCACTGTTTCTAGTAGCTTTTTGCGGCAGAGGAGTGGAAAACTGTTTGAAATGTTCAGATAGTTTCAGTATCTGTGCTTTAATTGATGTCTTAAACTGAAAATATAAACATTTTCTGCAAAAAGAAAGTGTTTTTATATAAAAGAAACAAACCACTCTCATCAGTAACATACAGCAGACTGGAGTACAGATTTAGATGAGAAACAGCTGAAGAACAGAATTACATCTATGAACTGATTGTGGCCGAAGTGCTGGAAACCTCAAAGCTGCAAACCTGCGACCTCCACCGAATAATGCAGGGTCGCATTTTCCTCCTGTAGAGTTGTCTGACACTGACATTGTTTCTTTTCTCCCTGCAGATCGTCCAACTCCTCCTGTCGGCCCCGTGGTGTTTGAGGAGGTGCACAGGGAGTACATGGTCATCTCCTGGAAACCTCCCCTGGACAGCGGCGGCGTGGATGTCTCCAACTACATCATTGAGAAGAGAGACACCAACAGGGACACCTGGACCACAGTGACGTCCGCCACCACTAAGACCACATGCAAGGTGGGTCCAGATGGTTGTTGTGTGATTTTAAGATCTTCAGAAAAATAAAAAGTTTGGACCAGACCAAAGATGGACATTGCAGTGGATGGGGTTTTCTAAAGAGATGTTTACATGTTGCTTCTTTGTCTCAGATCCCGAAGCTGACTGAGGGCAGGGAGTACATCATGAGGATCTCTGCTGAGAACACGTACGGCATCAGTGACCCTCTGGAGTCCGAGGAGATGAGAGCCAAAGATCTTTTCAGTAAGTTCTGCAGATGCGCTACCTGGTTCACCTAAATTTATTTCAGGAAATTACTTCTTGATCAAATTAATTTAGGTTTCATAACTGTTCCAAAATGGCATTGGAAAAATTTGGTTCAAACAAAAAAAAGGAATGAGTTTTATTTTAGAATTTATTTAAATTAAATATACAAATTTTGTAAAAAACAAAACAGAAATTCGAAAATAATTTTTCTGTAAAATAATAATACAGTGGATATTAAGAGTGGACCAGTGCAGTGGACCAGAAAGAGCCCCAATAACCCAGGTTTTTCTTCTGTGGCTCCCTTGCAGGAGTCCCAGAGGCCCCTGAGATGCCGACAGTCAGGGAGGTGTACGCCACCAACGCTCTAGTATTGTGGAACCGGCCTCGCGACGGCGGGAAGCCTATCACCAACTACATCCTGGAGAAGAAGGAGCCTGGAGCCAAGAGGTGGTCAAGAGCCACCAGAGACACACTGTACCCGGCCACTCAGTACCGAGTCCAGGACCTGATCGAGGGCTGCGAGTACGAGTTCAGGGTGATGGCTGAGAACGAGCTGGGAACTGGAGACCCCAGTGTCCCCTCCAAACCCATCCTCGCCAAAGATCCCATCGGTCAGTGCCAAATTCATGCAAATCAACTGTTTATATTTGTATTATCTTCTATGTTCACATACCTGGTTTATCTGTTGCCATCATCCAATCTCCTAAAACTCTATTGACTCTTGGAGAAATGATGCTTGTATCTATCTTTTCTTCAAGGTTTGGTCAGGTCGCCACGTTTAAGTTCTTTGTCCCTATAATTTAGTCTTTGATATGTTCTCCTCACAGTGCGTCCCAGCCCTCCAGTGACCCCCGAGGCCTACGATAAGACCAAGGACTCAGTCAGCCTGAGGTGGAAGTTGCCTCGCCATGATGGCAAGGGACGCATCTTTGGCTACCTCGTCGAGTACCAGAAGCCCGGTGCAGTGGAATGGAACCAGGCCAATGAGACCCCGGAGCAGTGCCCCGACCTGCACTACGTGGTGACGGGCCTGGCCGACAGACATGAGTATGCCTTTAGGATCTTCACTGTCAACGCCGCTGGCAAATCTGACCCCGCCTACGTCAAAGAGACCATCAAAGTCCATGACAGACTGGGTAAGGGCTTTGTTTAACTCCTCCTGTGTTTTTATCTTTAACCAGAAACTTGAATAAATACAGTTGTCTGAAGGGGAAATTTTTATGATGCTTTCGAGGCAGTATAAACTAGGTATTATATGACTTTATATATATATATATATATATATATATATATATATATATATATATACGTGTGTGTGTGTGTGTGTGTTTAATGTGACAAGAACCATTTTCACCCCTGATAAGTTTTTACACCTGAGATAAATGTTTTCCAAGAACAAATTTAAAATGAAAAACATTAACATTTTTATTTGTGATTTTCCAAATTTTGGAATACATGACAATGTAATTAAATTTTACTTCAGGTAATAGTGTCTGAAAAGCTCTATACTATTAGTTTTAGCCAGTGTATTCAAAACTTCCTATATATGCTAAAATCAGTGAATTGATTCCCTCTTCCCTCCACAGAGGCACCAGAGTTGCTGCTGGATGCCAACATGGCACGTGACCACCTGGCCATGCTGGGCACTGACATTACCCTGAGCGCCACCATCAAAGGTGTGCCGACACCCACTGTCAGCTGGAAGAAGAACGATGGTGACGTTCCCTCCCATATCACCGTCGCTGTCACCGCCAGTGGCAGCAAAATCTTCATCCCCAAGAGCACCCGGGCCGATTCCGGAAACTACACCATCACTGTGGAGAATGCTGCTGGAAAAAAATCTGCAACCTGTGCTGTGCTTGTGCTGAGTGAGTGAAACATCCACTGACACAGATTAGATTAGGACTAGATCAGTCTTGAACAAAACAAGTTGTAAAGACGATACTTGAATTTTGTTTCCACCAGATAAGCCTTCTCCTCCCAGAGATCTGGTGATCTCTGAGGTGACCAGTGAGTCTGCCTACCTGACGTGGAAGGCTCCCGAGGACAATGGTGGAGCCGTCATCTCCCACTACGTCGTGGAGAAGAAGGATGTTGCCGCCGAGCAATGGGTGCCGGTCGCAGCAGCCAATAAGAAGCTGAGTTTGATGGCCATGTACCTGATGGAAGGAATCCAGTACCTGTTCAGGGTTGCTGCTGAGAACCAGTTTGGCAGGAGCGCATATGTATTGACCAAGACACCCATCAAGGCTGTTGATCCGCTCTGTGAGTAAAAGTCATATCTCAGTTACACTGTCTAATTGTATTTTGAAAAATAAGGATTTTTCATAATTTTGTGTAAATTGCTCCAAATACTGAAGGCTCCACACTTATTAGTTAATTCAAAAGAATGTGTCTGCATTTCCAAATGACATGGGTACATTGTTTTTTTCACTTTCTCATGAAATAAACTTTTTGCAACAAAACGATCCAAACAAAAACTTTAGGAGCAGTAAAAATAATAAATGTAACTGATCAAGAGACACTCTCTGGGTTAAATCTCATCTCCAAATCTGCAACTAAAATCTAAACTAAACATCAACAATAAATTGTCCTTTCCTGGGCACCTTTCAGATCCTCCTGGCCCACCCAAAAACCTGCACCACACTGATGCAGAAAAGACAGAGGTGTGGTTGGCCTGGGAGTGGCCAGACCGCACCGGAGGAAGTGACATCACTGGCTTCATTGTGGAGCACCAGGAAGAGGGCCAGGCTGACTGGGTCACCTTCAAGACCGTCAGCAATGACCACACCCACGTCACTGGTCTGGTGGAGGGAAAGACTTACCGCTTCAGGGTCAAGGCTCAGAACGCCATCGGTGTGAGCCGTCCTGACACCAGCATACCCATCACCTGCCAAGAAAAGACATGTGAGAAATACGATTCCTACAGAGTTGTTTTTCATTGTAAATGCTGAAAACAACCTAATGTTGGTACTGTTTTGTTCTCTTGCAGTGCCACCAACTATTGAAGTTGATGTGAAGCTTATTGAGGGTCTTGTCGTCAAAGCTGGCAGTCCTATTGCCCTTCCAGCCAAGATGACAGGCATCCCAATTCCAACTGCCAAATGGATAAGCGATGACAAGGAAATCATATCTGAGGGTCGCTATCAAATTGAGACTGTTGGAACCTCCACCACCCTCAGAATCCCTGAGAGCCAGAGAGGCGACACTGGGGAGTACATCCTCACTGTGGCCAATCCTTCGGGCAGTAAGACTGTTGCCCTGCATGTCACTGTGCTGGATCTTCCAGGCCCACCGATCGGACCCATCAATATCATGGAGGTCACCCCTGATTACATGATGATCCAATGGAGGGCGCCCAAAGATGATGGTGGCACGCCAGTCACCAACTACATTGTGGAAAAGAAGGATGTGAAGAAGCCATGGGAGCCCTGGTCTGTCGTCAGCTCCAGCGGCACCAGCACCAAGGCCAAAGTGTCCAGGCTGGAGAAGGGCCGTGAGTACATAGTCCGTGTCCGTGCAGAGAACAAGATTGGCATTGGGGCAGGACTTGAGAGTCCTCCCACTATTGCCAAGCACATGTTTAACCCACCTGGTCCACCAGGCCTGCCAGAGTGCTCTGATATCACTGAGAATGCTGTGACAGTGCAATGGCCTATGCCTGACTATGATGGAGGCAGCCCCATCAGTGGATATGTGATTGAGCGCAGAGAAATGACAGGAAAGTGGATCCGTGTCAACAAAACTCCTGTGCTGGACCTCAGATACAGAGTCTCAGGCCTGTTTGAGGGCAACAGCTACGAGTTCCGAGTGTTCGCTGAGAATGTTGCTGGTATCAGTGAGCCTTCTCCCACTTCTGACCCTGTCAAGGCTGCTCGTGCCATCACCAAACCCGGACCACCAGGCAATCTTAAACTGAAGGACTGGAGCAAGTCCTATGCCGACATCTGCTGGACCAAGCCTACAAGAGACGGAGGCAGTCCCATTCTGGGCTACGTGGTTGAGATTCAGAAGTCTGGATCAGCCCAGTGGGATAGAATCAACAAGGACCTCATTAAGATGTGTGCTTATAGAGTGCCAGGCCTCATGGAGGGAATGGAGTACAGAGTTCGTGTCAGAGCCACCAACAAGGTTGGAGACAGCGAACCCAGAGAGCTGCCTGAGACTATCTTGGCAAAGGACATCCTCGTGCCTCCTGAGGTTGTTGTCGATGTGTCCTGCCGCGACTCTCTGACAGTCAGGGCAGGTCAGATCATTAGTTTGATAACCAGGGTGAAGGGCAGACCAGACCCGGAGATCACATGGACCAAGGATGCCAGAACCATATCCCGGGACAAGCGCACTCAGATTAACAACAACTACCCTCTGTGTGAATTGGTTATCAATGATGCAGTCCGGTCAGACTACGGTAAATATGCCATTGTTGCCAAAAACAGTAGTGGACAGTCACAAGCAACCATTATTGTCAATGTCCTTGACACACCGGGACCGTGCCAGAACCTGAAAGTTGCCTACGTGACCAAGAAGTCCTGCATGGTGTCCTGGGAGAACCCTGAGGACAACGGAGGCACTGAGATCACTCAGTACATTATCGAGTGCCGTCAGCCCAGCCAGCGAGGATGGACTGTTGTCTCCAATGACTGCACCAAGCGCCTGCTGAAGGCCCCTCTTACTGAAGGCTGCGAGTACTTCTTCCGAGTCAGTGCAGAAAACAAGATCGGTGCTGGTCCACCCACTGAGTCAAAGACAGCTGTGCTGGCAGTAGATCCCGTTGAGAAGCCTGGTGAACCCATTGACTTCCACATCTCTGAGATCGGCAAGACCTTCTGCTTCCTCAGGTGGAAGAAGCCAGACAATGATGGTGGCAGCCGTAATCTGGGTTATCATGTTGAGAAGAAGCCAAAGGAGGCCGAGGAGTGGGAGAGGCTTCACAAGGGTGCTATCAAGGAGACTTACTTCATGGCAGACAGGTGCATTGAAAACCAGATCTACCAGTTCAGAGTTCAGACTAAGAATGAGGGAGGTGAGAGCAACTGGGTGACCACAGCTGAAGTCCTTGTTAAGGAACAGCTTGTGGAGCCTGAAGTCAAGATTAAACTGGATGCAATGCTTGTGGTCAAGGCAGGAGACTCCATTCCTATTGAGGCAACAGTTAAGGGCAAACCCCAGCCAGATGTCAAATGGACCAAAGATGAGAGCACAGACGAGATGAGGAGGGGCCCCAGGCTTCAGATCGAAAGTGGTGTCGACTTCTCAAAGCTGCTAGTTAGTGGCGCCAGGCGCACTGACAGTGGTAAATATGTTGTTACTGCCTCCAATAGTGCAGGAACCAGCACTGCTCACGCTAAGGTCAATGTGCTGGATAGACCTGGCCCCATCAGGGATCTCAAGGTGTCTGGTATCACCACCGACAGGTGCCATTTGTCCTGGGAGGTCCCAGAGGATGATGGTGGCTGCGATATCTACAACTACATTATTGAGAAATGTGAGACCAAGAGGGGAGTGTGGTCAGTCCACTCCAATGCTGTCATCACCAATAAAGCTAACGTCACCCGTCTCATCGAGGGTAATGAGTATATCTTCAGAGTTCGTGCTGAGAATAAGATGGGTCCTGGACCTGCAGTGGAGAGTGAAGCCATTGTTGCCGGCACCCAGTTCAATGTACCTGATGCTCCTGAGGCACCAGAGGTCACTAAGATTGCAAAGGAGGAGATGACTGTGCAGTGGTCGGAGCCCGAGAAAGATGGCGGAAAACCAGTCACAGGTTACCTGTTGGAAAAGAGGGAGGAGCATGCCGTTAGGTGGTCCCCTGTCAACAAGGATCCAATTCCTTCAACTCGTTTCACAGTTACTGGACTCCTGCCCCTCCATGACTACCAGTACAGAGTCAAGGCCGTCAATGAAATAGGCATTGGCAACCCAAGCAAACCTTCACGTGCCATCACTGCCAAGGATGCAGTCGGTATGTAATCAATAATAATTACTTTTGTGTTAATTTGTCAACAAATATACTGTAGGTCACGATGGAATTATTTTAGATTAAATCCATGGCTTCATCATCACACATCTGTCTGTCTTCTTACAGAACCTCCTGCACCCCCTACCAACCTGAAGGTCACGGACAGCACCAAGTCCACCATCACCCTGGGCTGGACCAAACCTGTATCAGATGGTGGAGCTCCCATCATTGGCTATGTTGTGGAGATGCGGGTGCAGGGAAGCGCCAAGAAAGGAGACGATGGGTGGAAGAGGTGCAATGTGGCTGCTCAGTTGGTCGTGTGCGAGTTTACAGTCACAAGTCTAGATGAGAAGCTTGTGTATGAATTCAGAGTTTCGGCTCAGAACCAGGTGGGCATGAGCCTGCCCTGCGACCTTGAGGGTGCTGTGATCCCTAGAGAGATTTTAGGTGAGGACTCACTATATTTTAATTTCTTTTATGGTAATTGAAAGACTTAATCAGCTTCATAACAGGGGAGAGGAACTACAGGTTAACATTAGTATGTGAGTCTGTGCTTGAAACATTAAGCTGATGCCTGCACTGTGTCTTCCAACAGAGGCACCAGAGATTGACTTGGATGCCAGCCTGAAGCAGGGCTTGACAGTGAGAGCTGGCTGTCCCATCAGACTGTGTGCCACCATCAGAGGTAGACCAGCTCCCAAGGTCACTTGGAGGAGGATGGGCATTGACAATGTGGTCAGGAAGGGAAAAGTTGACCTCATTGACACAATGACCTTCCTGGTCATCCCTGACAGCACCCGCAACGACTCTGGCAAATACTGCCTGACGCTCCAGAGTCCAGCTGGAGAGAAGGCTGTGTTTGTCAACGTTAAGGTTCTGGGTAAGGCCGGATTTCCTTTTGATTATGCATGTTTAACTTAGTTGCAATAAACACTGACAAAAAGTCCTTAATTCAATCAAAACAACAACATATAAACTGAATCAAAAATAAACAAACATTAAAATGTAACAACCTGTTTCTTTCTGACAGACACCCCGGGACCTGTGATGAATCTGGAAGCTACCGACATCAAACAGACATCAGCCATGCTGTCCTGGAATCCTCCAGAGGTCGATGGTGGCAGCGAGGTCACTCACTACATTGTCGAGAAACGCGAGATCGACCGCAAGACATGGGCAACCGTCAAGGCCGAAGTTGATAAGGATAAAGTTCCGTTCAAAGTCAGCGGCCTGATGCCAGGCACCGAGTACTACTTCAGAGTCACAGCTGTCAATGAGTACGGCTCTGGAGTTCCCAGGGTGTCACCCACTTCCTACTTGGCCTCTGATCCTGTCAGTACGTATCGTGCCATTGTCACACAGTGCGACTCGGCTCACAGCCACCTGCCCAGTTGTAACTTTGTTTTTCATGAATCATTAGAACAACTTGAACACACGTCTAATTTACTTCTTCAGGCAAACCCGATCCTTGTCAGAAGATTGACGTTCTGGAGATCACTAAGAACAGTGCTGTTGTCGGCTGGGTGAAGCCTTTAAGGGACGGTGGTGCCAAGATTGATGGTTATGTCGTTGAATACATCGAGGTCAAACCTCCTCCAGAGCTTCCAGCACCTGTGGAGGTATGTCGCGATCAAACTGATTCTTCTCCAACTGTTTTTAATCTACAGTTGATTTGATTTTCAAAAATCTTTAAATTGCCCTTTGTTCTGTTATCGTACTTAGTAAGCAAATCAAATTAAGATGCATCTGCTAAATAAACCAACCTTACTTCACTTTCGCAGATATATACACAATCTTTCAGAAAGTAGTAATTGAAGCTCTTTTCTAGTCATCGAGTATGAGTATTATTAAAGTATTAATATTTTTTTCTCTAACCTTGAATTTGCCGCAGGTTACAGAGGGAGAGGTTGCTCCACCACCACCTCCACCGCCTCCAGTGGAAGAGGAGGAGGAAAAAGAACCTGAAAAGGAGCTGTGGAACGCCTACACTACAGTGAAAGGTTTGACAATCAGCATCAGCGGCCTGAAGGAGGGCAAGAGGTACAGGTTCAGAGTGGCTGCTAAGAACATCATGGGTCTGAGCTTGTTTACCGAGACCAGGGAGCCGGTCGAGATCAAGGAACAGATGTGTAAGTTATTACATCAGTTAATAAGAGATAATTTAGAAATAGTTTTAACAAATGTCTCATGATAGAAAAACGGTTTAACTGTCTTGTAATATTCAGTTATTTCATAATCAGTACTTGCATTATTCTGAAATATTAAGCAGTAGTGATAACAGAACATTTAACCTAGTAAGATACACAGACAATGCTACATATGGCCAGTATTTATTTCCACAAGTCCCCCTAATCGCCAATCTAATTTCTCATGTCCACACCCGCAGTGGAGCCAAAGATCGTCATGCCAGAGACAGTGAGCGCCAGAGCCGGCGCCAAACTCAGAGTCGAGGCGCTGGTTTCTGGAAAACCCTCCCCAACCTGCAAGTGGATGCGTGGTGAAGTCGCAGTGGTCCCGTCTAGCCGTCTTGCCGTACACCAGTCTGGCAACATGTGTGTCCTGATCATCAAAGATGTGTCAAGAACTGACAGCGGAGAGTACAGCCTCTCGGCTGAGAACAGCTCCGCAAAGGTGGTTGAGTCCCTGAAGATTGTCATTAGAGGTCAGTGTCACACATGAGTTAGAATGATGAAAATATTAAAAAGCTAGCAGATAATATTGCAGGCAGAATTACTTGGCCTGAAGATTCCTCATATTAACGGCAGACTTTTCTGTGTTTCAGACATCCCTGGTCCTCCCGAGGGCCCAGTGGTGATCAGCGATATCGATTCTGATGCCTGCTCCCTGTCCTGGAACAAGCCACTGGAGGACGGAGGCAGCAACATCACCAACTACGTGGTGGAGAAATGCGATGTGAGTAGAGGTGACTGGGTAACAGCTACCTCTTCTGGTCAGAAAACTAGTTGCAGACTTGGGAAGCTTATCCCTGGAAAGGAGTACGTGTTCCGTATCCGTGCTGAGAACCGTTATGGAGTGTCAGACCCCATCCAGTCTGACAGGATGGTTGCAAAGTTCCCCTTTGGTAAGTTTAACTGAAACACTACACTATGTCCACCTTGCAGTCCTTAATTAGCTCCAGATGTAAGCTTCTGTCTATAGTTGATAGGTTTTGCCATTACACCCAATTTCAATTTTTTTCTTTTTTAATCACCAGATGTTCCTAGTGAGCCCCTCAACTGCCGTATCAACAAGACCAATAAGGACTGTATGTTCGTGGCTTGGGATAAGCCTGAGAGCGATGGTGGTAGTCCCATCACAGGTTACTACATTGAACGTAAGGAGAGGAACAGCCTGCTGTGGGTGAAGGCCAACGACACAGTGGTTCGCACCACTGAGTACCCATGTGCTGGCCTCATCGAGGGCCTGGAATACACTTTCAGAGTGTCTGCCATCAACCGTGCTGGCCAAGGCAAACCAAGCAAGAAGACCGACTTTGTCACTGCTAGAACGCCTGTTGGTATGTTTGCGGCCTACGCCAAAACGCCTACACAACAAGGTTATCTTTCTTAATTGTTATCTTGTGTCCTCACTTATGTATGTTTGTCTCTTTGGTCCACAGACACTCCAGGTAAACCAGAGGTCCTGGATGTAACCAAGAACTCTGTCACTCTGGTGTGGACCCGTCCTAAGAATGACGGTGGCAGCAAGATCATTGGCTACTACGTTGAGGCCATGCGGGTGCCAGGAGACACCTGGATACGCTGCAACACCAGCAGCCAGAATGTTCCACGGGAGGAGTATACAGTGACTGGTCTGGAGAGAGACTTGCAGTACCAGTTCAGAGTCATCGCCAAAACTGCTGTAAACATGAGCAAACCCTCCGAGCCCACAGACCCTGTCTTGGTCTGTGCCGAGAACGGTGAGAGATGCTGACTTTACACTCTCACTTATGACCAGGCTTAAAAGCCAGTCAACACAATAACATTACTGAATTTTCAGCTTTACTGCCATGAGCTTGTGACTTTAAAAACTAAAAGCAGAAAAAATCTCTCGAAGATCTGAATCATGACACTTCTGTATCTCATCTTTACAAACACAGTTCCTCCAAGGGTGGAGCTCAATGCCAAGATGCAGAAGGGTTTGAAGGTGAAGGCTGGAACCACAATCATCCTGGAGGCTGATGTGTTTGGTAAGCCCATGCCCAAAGTGACATGGAAGAGAGGTGATGACAGTCTGAAATCAGGTGAAGGCCAGGTCATCACCCACACAAGGAATCACTTCCAGCTGGAGATGACAGAAGTCACAAAGGAGCACACAGGAACCTATACTGTCCTTGCTGAGAATGCTAGCGGCTCCAAGACCGCAGAAATCCAGGTCATTGTCCTGGGTAAGTACATTTATCTTTTCTTTGAGGATGTTTGTTGAAACTCAGAACAAGTTGAAGGTTTCTTATAATCAAGAAGCTGTATTCACATTAAATTCTACACGATGTGCTAAGTCAGCTAATAATCCATTATTTCGCATCTCCTCAGATGTGCCTGGTCCTCCTGTCAACGCCAAATACGTTGAGGTGTTTGCCACCAGTATCAAGATGTCCTGGGAACCTCCTCTGAAGGACGGCGGTGCTACCATCAACAACTACATTGTGGACAAGCGTGAGACCAGCAGAGCCAACTGGGCCCAGGTCTCCTCCAAGATCAAGGGCAATGTCCTTGAATTCAACGTGGAGAAGCTGATTGAGGGTCATGAGTACCAGTTCCGAATCCGTGCTGAGAACACATGGGGAGTTGGTGACCCCCTCATCACCACCCCCGTCATCGCCAAGAACCCATTCAGTAAATTTTTACCAACATTTTCTCTGTGTTGCATCACAAAATCAGTGGAAGTGAAAAATGTCAGCAGCCAGTGCTAAAGTTTAAGCTGGTTCTGATCTTTATGTACAACAAGTAGCAGCTACACTAAACCATCTTACTGTCACATTGCATATTGTGTTAACATCTAAAGCTTACTATCACAGTGAATCCAGCTTTGGTTGTTTAATTCAAACCTGAAATGAATCCCCAACATCCAAACTAAAACCCATACTTTCATCTCACTTCCAGCTGTCCCTGGCCCTTGTGAAGCCCCAGTGATTACCAACGTGACCAAGGAGCGTATGACTGTGAGCTGGAAGGAGCCTGCTGATGATGGAAAGTCCACCATCCTGGGTTACATGCTGGAAAAGAAAGAGACCAAGGAGATTAACTGGACCAAGATAAACACGAAGCCTATGACAGAGAGGAGCCTGGATGTAACTGGTCTCACAGAGGGAGCCGAGTACGAGTTCAGAGTCAGTGCCGTCAATGTGGCAGGAGTTGGCAAACCTAGCGAGCCCTCAGCTGGCACCACTGCACAGAATCCTCTCAGTAAGTCCCATAACCTCAGAAAACTTGGCATAGTTCTTCCTTGATGAAATAATACAGGTGCTGTCACTCACAGAGATTCTTTGGATGTTAGTTAACCTGGGTAAATGTGCTCTTCTTCAGCTCCTCCTGGCCCCGTCGTTAACCCCATTGTGACAAACACCACTAACAGCACCATCAGCCTCTCCTGGACCACCCCCGCCAACAATGGCGGAAGCCCCATCATTGGATACTTGGTGGAGTGCAAGAGGACTGACACCACAAACTGGACCCGCTGCAACGTCCCCAGGAACCTACAGGAGACAAACTACGTCATCCAGAACCTCATACACAAGTCTGAGTACCAGTGCCGCATCACAGCTGTCAACAAGATTGGCTTCAGTGAGCCGGTTGAAGTACCCGGCACGCATGTTGCCAAGGACATCATTAGTACGTATGAGTTAAATTTCTTCATCTGCGTTTATTTTGATTCTGTAGGACAGTGATTAAAAGTAAAACAAAATATCATCAACATAACGAAGCATACAACATACAATCTGGATTTTCAGTTATTAATAAATAATTAATAATATTATATAACTGGTCCAAACCTGGAAAAGTGCATTTTAAGCTGTTAGCTGGATTATGACCAAGCATGGAATAAAATGAACCCAATATTTTTTATATTTTTTAATATTATTTATATTTTAAAACATGACACAATTCAATAAATTAACCACTGCAAAGCAAGGAAATACAAAACAAATACACACTTTTCATTGCATAGATTAAATCATTTTTAAGATGGCTGTTGCCATGTTAGCCCGGATCACTAAGGTGATGTTGGTCCTGTGACTGAGTGACAGATTAGTTATTATAAACTTAAATTCCAAGGCAAATATTGGTTTTTATTCCTTTTATTAATGTTTTTTGTAGAAAAATATCACAGAATCAACATTGTCCCGCTCCATTTTCATATACAGCATTCATCTTTTGCAGCTGCAATAACACAACAAGTCTTTCTTCACACTGTCACTCTTTAAACTGCTCTCTGTGTTTGCAGTTCCTCCTGAGGCAGAGCTGAGTGCAGAGCTTAAGGAGGGTCTTGAGCTACGTGCTGGTGCAACCATGAGGCTGCATGCCATCATCAAGGGCAGTCCCATTCCCAAGAGCACCTGGGCCAAGATGAACACCAACATCAAGGACCGCCAGGGCATTATCATGAAATCCACTAACACTGACACCACAGTGATTGTGGAGAATGTCAGCAGATATGACGCTGGCAAATATATTCTGAGCCTGGAGAGCTCTGCTGGCATGAAGATGTATACCATCGTTGTCAAGGTTCTTGGTGAGCGAAGGACTTTGTTTATTTATTCACAAGTAAATGCATTAATCTCAGTGTGTCTGCACTGATTGTACTGATCGACTGATTGTTGTCGAGAATGATGTAATTAAGTGTTGAATCTCCATAGATACTCCTGGACCACCAGTCAACCTGATGGTGAAGGAGTCAAACAAGGACAGTGCCTCCATCTACTGGGACGCTCCTCTAATTAACGGTGGCTCTGAAATCACCCACTACATTGTGGAGAAGCGTGACACTGAGAGGAAAGCCTGGTCCATTGTCTCCAAAGACTGCACCAAGACAGCCTTCGATGTGGCAGATCTAGATGCTGGACGGTCCTACTGCTTCAGAGTGTCAGCAGTTAATCAGCTCGGTGCTGGCGAGTGTTGCGAGACAGCCGATGCAGTCAAAGCATCTGGTGGGTTTGATGATATCAGCATACATGCTTAACCTTCTTTTGTTGTTTGCTCTGTCAAATATACTCACTGAGCTCAATTTTTACCTTTCCAGAGGAGCCTGGGCCTGTAATGGACTTCAAGACCCTGCTGGTTACCAAGGACTCTTGCACTTTGAGCTGGAAGAAACCCCTCAGTGATGGTGGCAGCCGCATCATCTGCTACGTACTGGAGGTTCTTAATGGTGAAGACAAGTACAAGGAGCTGATGAGGTCCAAGAACATGCAGTACAGCGCCAAGGACCTGGTGGAGGGCAGAGAGTACAAATACAGAGTCAAGGCTGTGAATGACACAGGAGAGGGTTCTCCCAAGGAGCTGACGGTGGTCGCCAAGGACCAGATCAGTAAGTGACTGTCCCCATTTCTAAAATTTACAAAGTACTATTTAAGAAAGTTTGAGAGTTTTAAGATACTTATTCCTTCTCTCTGCAGTTCCTCCCAGCTGTGACTTGAGGGAGCTGCCCAACATGTGCTACATTGCAAAGGAAGGCAGCACTGTCCGTCTGAAGATCCCAATCATCGGCAAACCTACGCCCAAGGTCACCTGGAAGAAGGGAGATGACGAAGACCTGACTGACACCGGCAGAGTGTGCGCAGAGTCTTCTGCGGTGAACACCACTCTTATGATCAGGGATTGCCAGAGGAGTGATGCTTCCAAGTACACCATCACCCTGAGGAACAGTGCCGGAACCAAGGAGTCCACCATCTTCATCAGGTAGAATTCGAACTGTAGCAGGGCATGTAATTTCAGAGTATGTAATACAACATAAAAGATAATTTCTTCTAACTGGATCACACTAGGCTGCTTTTAGACATATCGATATATTACTGGCTGTGTATAAATAAGTAACTAAAGTAAAAATAAAATCCATTCTCCATCTTCTCTCAGGGTGGTGGGTAAACCTGGTATCCCTATTGGACCCGTCAAGTTCAAAGATGTTACTGCTGACGGTGCTACACTGAAGTGGGCTGCTCCTAAGGATGATGGAGGCTCAGAGATCACAAACTACATCCTGGAGAAGAGGGACTCCATCACCAACATGTGGGTCACTGTGTCCTCTGCTGTGGACAGCAACACCATGAGGGTGACTGGTCTCCATGAGGGCACAGAGTACATCTTCAGAGTCTGTGCTGAGAACAAGTACGGCGTTGGAGAGGGACTAAAGTCTGATCCCGTTGTTGCTAAACATCCATTCAGTAAGGGACTTTAACTCATATTAAAGGCTGAAGGTTTAAATGTTGACCTTTAGTAATGAGCTTTTGCTGACGGTATAATATCACTGTTTTTCTACAGATGTTCCCGATGCTCCACCTCCACCTCAGATCATGAGCATGCGTCACAACTCTGCGTACCTGGCCTGGTCTGACCCCAGGAAGACTGGAGGCTCTCCCATCACAGGTGCAGTCAGCTCCAACACTCCACCTGTCTTTTGCCTATGTTATTTTGTCCTTTACTGTTTTAAAACATTTCGTATTTGCATTTATATGATGTGGATGTGGCTTTTGAGCTTAATGTGGATTTTGCTTTTCCCTCTGTGGTACTACATTCAGGCTACCATGTCGAGTTCAAGGAAAGGAACAGTATGTTGTGGAAGAGGGCAAGCCCAGCTGCCTTGAGGATGAAGGAACACAAAGTTACTGGGCTGACTGAAGGTCTGGAGTATGAGTTCAGAGTCATGGCAATTAACCTGGCTGGCATTGGCAGACCAAGTGCTCCCACCGATCCACAGGTGGCCCTGGATCCCATTGGTAAGGGTTGAAGTGTGAGCATTTGAAAAATGACTTATGCTGTTAAACATGCAACAATGCATTCATTGTCCTTACACCTGTTTAAATAGATGCCCCTGGGAAACCTGATGTGATCAGCATCACCAGAAGCACCGTGACCCTACAGTGGACTGAGCCACAGTTCGACGGTGGCCACAGACTGACTGGCTACATCGTTGAGAGGCGCGACCTGCCTTCTAAGATCTGGGTGAAGGCCAACAATGTGAATGTTGTGGAGCCTGCATACACTGTGACTGATTTGCAGGAGGGCTGCAAATACGAGTTCAGAATCAGGGCAAAGAATGCTGCTGGAGCTCTCAGCCCACCATCAGAGCAGACAGATACTATTATCTGCAGAGATGAATATGGTGAGATATAAAACCACCACTAAGATGTTTTCTCGTTCAGTTTCAGTATATTTTAAGTGATTACCTTGACATAATGTGGGATAAATTCAATTTTTCTCCTATTTTGTCCAACAGCTGCACCAACCATTATGATTGACGCTCAGGTGAAGGAGGGTCTGACCGTCCGTGCCGGCGACACGATTGTCATCACTGCTACAAGCATTTTAGGCAAACCTGCGCCAACCTCATGCTGGTCAAAGGGAGGAAAATATTTCAAACCCTCTGATATTGTTCATATTGAGACCACAGCAACTTCCTCCACTTTGTCCATCAAGTATGCTGGCAGGAAGGACTCTGGGGAGTATGTTATCACTGCCAGCAATCCCTTCGGTGTGAAGGAGGAAACCGTCAAGGTCACAGTTCTGGATGTTCCTGGTGTTCCTGGACCCATTGAATGCAGTGGTGTCTCTTCTGAAAAGGTCACTCTTACCTGGACAGCTCCTACTGAAGACGGAGGCTCTCCTGTCAAGTATTACACCCTGGAGAAGAGAGAGACCAGTCGCTTGCTCTGGACTATCCTGGAAGAGAAAGTCATCGACTGCCACTATGTGGCCAACAAGCTCATCCAGGGCAACGAGTACTTCTTCAGAGTCTCTGCTGTTAACCAGTACGGTGCTGGTGAACCATCTCACTCTGAGGCAGTCAAGATGGTTGATAGATTCGGTATGTGCAGCTAGTTTATGTTGCTCAATTCATCTTACATACTACATTTGTGCTTCATTTTTAAAGACAATATTTCTCTGGAAAAAGAATACAGACTTCGTAGATTTCTGATGGTGTTTCCCATATATGCTTGTAGGTCCTCCTGGTCCACCATCTAAACCAGAAGTTGACAAAGTCAGTGGACATTCTGCCACTGTAACCTGGAGAAGACCAGCTGAGGATGGCGGAAGTGACATTATAGGTTACTGTGTTGAGAAGAAGGAGAAAAAGGGAATGAGATGGGTCAGGGCATCCAAGAAATCCATTGCTGAGCTCAGTTATGAAGTCACTGGTCTCACTGAGGGCATTGAGTATGAGTTCCGTGTTCTTGCTGAGAACAGGGCTGGCTTTGGAGAGCCAAGTGAGCCATCTATGCCTGTCAGAACAATAGTTGTTGCCTGTAAGTAAAAAGAAATGTTTCAGCGGTGAAAAGCAGTCATGTCACAAAATCCAATAATTATTTTTAAGCCAAAATACTTGAATGACCATTTTTTATAGAATGATATGTTTAGCTTTAAAAGACACTAATCACTTCATTCATGTCTAACAGATGTGCCTGGACCTCCAGTCAATCCAAGAGTCACAGACACAACCAAGACCACTGCCACTCTGAACTGGGGAAAACCTCTTGATAATGGTGGACTTGAAGTTACTGGATACATAGTTGAGCACAAAAAGGAAGGAACAGAAGAATGGGTTAAGGACACTCCTTCATCTCCACTTAGAATCACAGAATTTGTTGTTCCAGAGCTGGAAACTGGTGCAAAATACCACTTCAGAATTAGCGCTGTGAATGCTAAGGGAGCAGGTGAACCTGCTGAAACTAAAGAACTGATTGAGATAGTGGAACATGCAGCTGAGCCTGGTTTGGAGCTGGATGTTGAGCTGAGAAGAACCCTTGTAGTAAGGGCTGGCTGTTCCATTCGCCTCTTTGTGCCAATCAAGGGAAGACCTACACCTAGTGTCACCTGGACGAAGGAGGGTGGTCCTGTCCCACGTGCAGTCATTGACAGCACAGAGTCATTTACAATGCTGATCATCCCTGAGAGTTCAAGAACTGATGCAGGTAAATATGAGCTTAACCTTGAAAACTCAGCTGGAAAGAAGAGTGCCACCATCCAAGTAAGAGTTCTGGATTCTCCTGGACCACCACTTAACCTAAAACCAATCAAGATTGACAAGGAAAGCATTACTCTTCAGTGGGAGATGCCTCTCATTGATGGTGGAGCAAAGATCACAAACTACATCATCGAGAAAAGAGAGTCAACACGCAAGGCTTTTGCTACTGCTGTAACAAATTGCCCAAAAACTTCAGTCAGGATTGGTGACTTGGGTGAAGGCTGTGAGTACTACTTCAGAGTGTCTGCTGAGAACGAGTATGGCATTGGTGAGGCAGTTGAAACTGCTGATCCAATTCGTGCATCCCAGGCACCAACTCCTCCACAGAGTATTATTCCTACAGACATCACCAAGAACTCTGTGAGCCTGGCTTGGACCAAACCCAAGCATGATGGTGGAAGCAGAATTACAGGATATGTCCTTGAAGCCCAGAAAAAGGGAACTGATCAGTGGGCACATGTCACAACAGTCAAGAGCATGGACTTCACAGTGAAGAATCTTAATGAGTATGAGGAGTACATTTTCCATGTAATGGCTGTCAATCTTTCAGGTAGAAGTGCCCCACGTGACAGCAAACCCATTGTTGTCAAGGATTCTACCTCCCTGCCTGAGTTTGACCTCCGTGGTGTATGTCAGAAGACTATTATTGCCAAGGCAGGAGATGACATCAAGGTTGAGATTCCAGTCATGGGACGTCCTAGACCAGCTATCACTTGGCAAAAGGATGGCGCAGCCCTGAAGCTCACACAGAGAACCAATGTGGAAACCACTGCTGCTACTGTTATCCTCAGCATCAATGAATGCACCAGAGCTGACAGTGGTGTTTACACCATGACAGGAAAGAACATTGTTGGTTCTGTAACAGACAACATCATTGTTAAAGTACATGATGTACCTGGACCACCTAAGGGACCAGTAAAGATTGTGGAGATATCTCGCACCTACTGCATCTTTGCATGGGACACACCTGAGAATGACGGAGGTGTTCCAATCAACAACTATGTGGTTGAGATCAGAGACACCACTTCCCAAACATGGAATGAGCTGTCTTCCACTGTCATTCGTACCATGTTCAAAGCAGTTCGCTTAAACACTGGATCAGAGTACCAGTTTAGAGTGAAGGCTAAGAACAGATATGGTGCTGGAGCTCCCATCACCTCAGAGGCGGTGGTGGCTGCCTATCCATTCAAAGCACCTGGTCCCCCTGGCACTCCTGGTGTGGCTGCATTTACCAAGGACTCAATAACAATTGGCTGGAATGAGCCTGTGAATGATGGTGGAAATGAAGTCATTGGTTATCATGTTGAAAGGAAAGAAAGAAACAGTATCATGTGGCAAAAGATCAGCAAGGGTCTTGTGATAGGAAACCTCTTTAAATCCACTGGGCTTGAAGATGGAATTGCCTATGAGTTCCGTGTCATGGCTGAAAACAAAGCTGGCATTGGTAAGCCCAGCAAAGCCTCAGAACCAATACTGGCCCTGGACCCTGTAGACCCACCAGGTCAGCCTGTGCCAATATTTGTCAACAAGAATGTCATCACCATTCAGTGGACAAAACCTGAGTATGATGGTGGTTTTAAAATCACTGGCTACACAGTTGAAAAGAGAGAACTGCCTACTGGCCGCTGGATCAGAG
Source organism: Plectropomus leopardus (assembly GCF_026936395.1). Taxonomy (NCBI): domain Eukaryota; kingdom Metazoa; phylum Chordata; class Actinopteri; order Perciformes; family Serranidae; genus Plectropomus; species Plectropomus leopardus. Next base: position 37,706,472 of record NC_142185.1, on the reverse strand, counting down.
CCAACTTCACAAACATCATTGAGACAACATTCACTGTCAGCGGACTGACTCAAGATGCCTCCTATGAGTTCCGTGTTATGGCCAGAAACTCAGCAGGTGCAGGTAGTGTGCCCTCTGAGCCCTCAGACCCAATTACCTGCAAGGATGACATTATTGAGCCACGCATTATGGTTGACGCCATCTTTAAGGATGTTGTTCAGCTGAAGGCAGGAGAATCCTTCAAGCTTGATGCTGACATTGCAGGTCAACCAACCCCATCTATGGTTTGGACTAAGAATGGAAAGGAGATTGAGAACACAATGAAACTGGACATAAAGTTCAAGGATCTGGAAACCACTCTGACCAACAAAGATTCTATCAGATCAGATGGAGGAGAATTTGTTCTGACTGCCACAAATGTCGGTGGATTTGCTAAGCACATCTTTAAGGTGAAAGTGCTTGACAGACCTGGACCACCGGTTGGACCTCTTAAGGTGTCAGATGTCACTGCTGAGAACTGTGTGCTCACCTGGGCTCCACCAGAAGATGATGGAGGTGCCAAGATTGAAGGATACGTGATTGAGAAGCGTGAGTCAAGCAGACTGGTTTGGACCAATGTAGTTTCAGACCTGCAAGTTACACAATACAAGGTGACCAAGCTGCTCAAAGGAAATGAATACATCTTTAGAGTCATGGCATTAAACAAATATGGACTTGGTGAGTCTCTTGATTCAGAACCCACTATTGCAGACAACCCATATGTGGTTCCAGATGCTCCGCAGAATCCTGAGGTGACAGCTATCACTAAAGATTCAATGGTTGTTATGTGGCAAGCACCTAAGAGTGACGGTGGAACTCCCATCACCCACTACAATATTGAAAGGAAAGACAGAATAGGCCTCCGCTGGGTCAAGTGCAACAAGAGGAAGGTCAAAGATCTACAATTCAAGGCAACAGGCCTTGTTGTTGGACATGAATATAAATTCAGAATAACTGCTGAGAATGCTGCTGGGGTGAGTGCACCAAGTGCCTCAAGTCCATTCTACAAAGCTACGGATGCCCTGTACCAACCAGGGCCCCCATGCAACTCCAGAGTCTTGGACACAACCAACTCCTCAATTACTGTTGCGTGGAACAAACCTGTATATGATGGTGGCTCTGACATCACTGGCTACATTGTAGAGACCTGCATCCCATCTAAAAAGGAGGAAGAAGAGGAATGGACAATTGTGACACCCAAAGAAGGTCTCCTTGCCACCTCATTCACCATTGTTAACCTGAAGGAAAACCAGGAGTATAAGATTAACATCTCTGCTGTCAACAGTGAAGGAGTTGGAGAGGCAGCATCTGTACCTGGCAATCCTAAGGCAGAGGACAGGCTTCTCCCACCTGACATTGATTTGGATGCTGAACTCCGCAAGGTTGTCAGTCTGAGAGCTTGTTGCTCACTTAGACTGTTTGTCCCTATCAGAGGCAGACCAGCTCCTCAGGCTAAATGGACCAAAGGAGATGGTGAGCGTGTTGAGAGGGCAACCATTGACAGCACGACATCATACACGTCACTTGTGATAGAAAATGTCAACAGATTTGACAGTGGAAAGTACAATCTCACAGTTGAAAACAGCTCTGGCTCTAAGACAGTCACAGTACAAGTCAGGGTGCTTGACACACCGAGTGCCCCACAGAATCTCAAGATCACTGCTGTTACTAAAGAATCTGTCACTCTGACTTGGGATCCACCAGTAAATGATGGAGGAGTTAAAATTAAGAACTATATTGTTGAAAAACGCGAGTCCACAAGGAAAGCATATGCCACAGTCAATGCCAACTGCCATCACACCACCTTTACAGTAGACCAGCTCTTGGAGGGTTGCAACTATTACTTCAGAGTTTTGGCTGAGAATGAATATGGCATTGGCCTGCCCATTGAGACTGGTGAATCAGTTAAAGCATCTGAGAAACCACAGCCACCTGGCAAAATCACACTCAAGGATGTTACCAAGAACAGTGTCACCCTCTCCTGGGAGAAGCCAGAGCATGATGGTGGCAGCAGAGTGGGCTGTTACGTTGTTGAGATCCAGCCTAAGGGTGTTGATAAGTGGACCCAGGCTGTGATTGTAAAGGAAACAGAAGCAACTGTTAGTGGACTCAATGCAGGTGAAGAGTACATGTTCCGTGTATCAGCTAAAAATGAGAAGGGAGCAAGTGACCCACGTCAAATCGGTGTACCTGTGATCGTAAAAGATCTTGTGATTGCACCTGTTGCCAAAATGTTGTTCAACACATTCAGTGTGTTGGCAGGAGAAGATCTGACAGTTGATATTCCATATGTCGCTCGACCCAAAGCAGCTGTCTCCTGGGTAAAAGACGGTCAGCCTCTGAAGAGAACTACCAGAGTTAACTTTGGTGAAACAGAAACAATGCTGAATCTTAAAATAAAAGAGGCTACTAAGGATGATGTTGGAAAGTACCATATTACTTTAAGCAACACAGCAGGAGAGACATCAGCAGATATTGGCATTGTTGTGCTTGACAAACCGGGCCAGCCTGGTGGTCCAGTAAAGGTGGAGGATGTTACTTCCAACAGTATAACCATCTCCTGGAAGCGACCAGAATATGATGGTGGTTGCACCATCAAAAACTACATTGTGGAAAAGAGAGACACATCCACAACTAACTGGATGGTTGTGTCTCCTAACCTTGCAAGGACCCAAATCAAGGCAGGCAGGTTGAAGACTGGCTCTGAATATCAGTTTAGAATCACTGCAGAAAACAGATATGGAAAAGGCCCAGTTCTTCTCTCAGAGTGTATTGTGGCTCAATACCCATACAAGCTCCCAGGACCCCCAGGAACACCATCCATTGTAGCTTGCACCAAGGACAGCATGATGGTGACCTGGAACGAACCTGTGATTGATGGTGGAAGCACCATCTTGGGCTACCATCTTGAACGAAAAGAAAGAAACAGCATCCTGTGGGTAAAACTTAACAAGTCTCTTATTACTGACCAGACCTTCAAGACCACTGGTCTAGAACCAGGAATGGAGTATGAATACAGAGTTTATGCAGAAAACATTGTCGGAATAGGCAAAGTGAGCAAAGTGTCAGAGGGACATATTGCTAGAGATCCTTGCGACCCCCCAGGCACCCCAGAAGCAACAAAGATCACTAAGGACTCTGTGACCATTACTTGGACCAAGCCTGAATATGATGGTGGAGCAAAGGTTACAGGCTACATTGTGGAAAAGAAGGAGCTCCCTGAAGGCCGTTGGTTGAAGGCAAACTTCACCAATGTCATTGAGACCGAATATGTTGCAACTGGACTTGTGCAGGACAATCAGTATGAGTTTCGCGTCATTGCCAGAAATGCTGCTGGTGTTTTCAGTATGCCCTCTTATAGCACTGGTCCTATCATCGCCAGGGATGAGATTGAACCACCACGTATCAGCATTGATCCAGAGTACACACAGACTATTGTGGTTAATGCTGGAGACAACTTCAAGATTGATGCAGATGTCCATGGCAAACCATTACCCTCTATCCACTGGATGAAGGGAGAGCAGGAACTTGGCAACACAATTCATAGAGAGATTAAGAACACACCCACCAAAGCTTATATATCTGTCAAGGAAGCTAAACTCTCTGATGGAGGCCAATACACTCTGCTACTTAAAAATCCAGGAGGAGAAAAGGCTGTACAGGTCAGTGTTGTTGTTCTCGATAAGCCTGGAGAACCAGAGGGACCTCTAGTTGTAACAGGAATAACCAAAGACCAATGCTGCCTTGTATGGAAACCACCACTACAAGATGGTGGCAGCAAGATCTCTCACTACATTGTAAAGAGAAGAGAGTCAGGCAGACTTGTCTGGACAGTTGTTGACTCAAACGTGGAGAAGACTTGTTTGAAGGTTACTAAGCTCCTGGAGGGAAATGAGTACGTTTTCAGAGTTCATGCTGTCAACCACTTTGGAGTGGGTGCACCACTTGAGTCTGCTGCTGTCATAATTAAAGATCCATATACAGCCCCTGGAACACCCAAGAGCTTGGAAGTTTCAGATATTAAAAAGGATTCTGTTGTTCTCACTTGGGAGGCTCCTTCTGAAGATGGAGGAAGTCCTATCACTGGATACATAATTGAGAAACATGACAAAGAAGGTGTAAGATGGACCAGATGCAACAGGACAACAGTCACTGATTTGACTTTCAAGGTCACCGGACTCTTGGAAAGCCATAGTTATGAATTCAGAGTTTCAGCTGAGAATGCTGTGGGTGTTGGTGAGCCAAGCTCCCCAACTGTATTCTACAAAGCTCTTGATCCCATCTTCAGGCCTGGACCACCACACAATCCAAAAGTAACTGACACAACTAAAACCTCAGTATTCCTATCATGGGGCAAGCCTGTCTGTGATGGAGGCTGTGAGATTCAGGGATACATTGTTGAGTGCTGTATTACCACAGAGCCTGCAGTGCCAGCTGAGGCCCCTGCTGAAGCCGCAGTTGCAGAAGCAGCTGCCACAGATGCCCCTGCTGAGGAATGGACAATGTGCACACCACCAACAGGTGTCAAGAAGACCAAGTTTGAAGTGACAAACCTGAAGGAAAACCAGGCATACAAGTTTAGAGTATGTGCTATCAACAAAGTTGGAGTTGGTGAGCATGCTGATGTCTCTGGAGCTGTTGTTGCCCAGGACAGGCTAGAAGAGCCAGACCTTGACATTGACCCAGAACTGAGAAAGATTGTGACCATTAAAGCTGGAACTTCCCTCAGACTGTTCATTCCCATCAAAGGAAGGCCCACTCCTGCCATAAAGTGGGACAAAGATGAAGCTGCACTTAAAGAGACAGCTCAAGTCGAGGTGACCAGCAGTTACACATCACTTGTAATTGACAAAATGAGCAGGAATGACAGTGGAAAATACACCATCACTGCAGAGAACACAAGTGGAACAAAATCTGCATTTGTTGTTGTCCGTGTTCTTGACACTCCTAGTGCGCCTGTTAACTTGAAAGTGAAAGAAATCACAAACCAGTCGGTGACACTGGCATGGGAGCCACCTCTGTTGGATGGAGGGTCCAAGATCAAGAACTATGTTGTTGAAAAGAGAGAAAGCACACGCAAAACCTATGCAGCTGTTGTAACAAACTGTCATGCACTTTCATGGAAGATTGAGCCACTTCAGGAAGGTTGTAGTTACTACTTCCGAGTCCTTGCTGAGAATACGCATGGTATTGGCCTGCCTGCAGTAACTCTTGATCCTCTTAAGGTCTCAGAGGTGCCTCAGTCTCCAAAGAGCTTGATTGTTACAGATCAAACAAAAACAAGCATCTCTTTGGCCTGGGAGAAGCCTGAGTATGATGGTGGTAGCAGAGTCATGCAGTACCTGCTGGAGGTGCAGCTTAAGGGCCAGGAGAAGTGGTCTGGTGTTAATACATTCAAGACAATGGAGGCAACTGTTACCAATCTGAACCCAGGAGAGGAGTATCTGTTTAGAATTATAGCAGTCAATGATAAGGGAAAGAGTGATCCCAAAGTCCTTGCTGGTCCAGTGATGACCAAGAACTTAGTCTTTGAGCCAGATATTCGACCAGCTTTCAGCAGCTACAGTGTCAAAGTGGGTAAAGACCTGAATGTTGAAATTCCCTACTTTGGACGTCCTAAACCAACAGTCACGTGGACTAAAGATGGAGCTCCTTTGAAGTTCACTACCAGAGTCAATATTCTCAACACAGCAACACATACAGCACTGAGCATTAAGGAAGCAACAGGTGATGACGGTGGCATGTACAGTATAAATGTTGCTAACTCAGTTGGAAAGAAAGACACAACAGTCGAAATCATTGTACTTGACAAGCCTGGCCCTCCATCTGGCCCTGTGAGGTTTGATGAAATCACAACACAAAGTGTCACTCTTTCATGGGATCCACCAAAGCACAATGGTGGCTGCCAGATTTCAAACTACATTGTACAGAAGAGAGATACTACCACAACAACATGGGAAAATGTTAGCATAAACTATGCTAGAACCACCATCAAAGTGCCTAGACTGAAGACTGGAGCTGAGTACCAGTTCAGGATCATTGCACAGAACCGCTATGGCAAGAGTCATGGTTTGGATTCATCTTCCATTGTTGCTCAGTACCCGTACAGAGAGCCAGGACCACCAGGCACTCCCTTCATCTCTTCTCTCTCCAGGGACCACCAGATTGTTGAGTGGCATGAGCCTGTCAACGATGGAGGCAGTGCTGTCCTTGGCTACCATCTTGAAAGGAAAGAGAGGAATAGTATTCTCTGGGTCAAGATCAACAAGACACTTATTCATGAGACTACCTTCAAAAGTCACCCCTTGGAGGAGGGTGTTGAGTATGAATACAGGGTTTATGCTGAAAATATAGTTGGCATTGGCCGGTGCAGTAAGGTCTCAGAGGGCTGTGTTGCCCGTGACCCATGTGATCCTCCTGGCACACCAGAGGCCATCCATGTGACCAAAGATACCATTGTCATCCAGTGGACTAAACCAGAGTATGATGGTGGCAGTAATATAACTGGCTATACCGTGGAGAAGCGTGATCTACCAGAGGGAAGATGGGTAAGGGCAAACTTTACTAATGTGATTGAGACCCAGTTCACTGTCACTGGTCTGACTGAAAATGCCCAGTATGACTTTAGAGTCATTGCTAAAAATGCTGTCGGCACCATCAGTAAGCCATCCTACAACAGTGGACCAATCACTGCAAGTGATAAGTTGGAGGCACCCAAATTCTCCATTGACCCCACATTTACCAAGACTATTATCATCAATGCTGGAGACACCTTCAAGCTCGATGCTGATGTCCGCGGCAAGCCACTCCCGACAATCCAGTGGTTCAAGGATGAAAAACCAATTGAGAATACACTTAGACTAGAGATAAAAAACACAGAGGACCATGCAATGATTGTCATTAAGGACAGTGTTAGAATTGATGGTGGAATTTACACACTCCAGATGACAAATGAAGCTGGTAGTGAAACTGTTCCATTCACAGTTGTGGTCCTGGACAGGCCTAGTCAGTGTGAAGGACCCCTCCACATCACTGGAGTAGCTGAGGATAGATGCACATTGGTATGGCGTGCCCCTCTACATGATGGAGGTAGTCCTATAAAGCACTACTTAATCGAGAGAAGAGAGACCAGTCGTCTAGCTTGGACGGTGGTTTCAAACAGCTGTGAAACCACATGTTACAAAGTCACCAAATTGTTGGAAGGCAATGAGTACATGTTCCGTGTCATGGCAGTTAACAGTTATGGTGTCAGTGAGCCACTGGAGTCTGGCGGAGTGATTATGAAGACTCCATTTGTTCCTCCTGGTCCACCTCATATTGAAGATGTATCAAACATTGCTCATGATGGCATGACCATCACATGGTCAGCCCCTGAGTCTGATGGCGGAAGTGAGATTACCAATTACATAATTGAAAAGAAAGACAGACAAGGAATCAAATGGACCAGATGCAACAGACAGAAAGTCACTGATCTCTCCTTCAGAGTCACAGGCCTAACCACCGGTCATGAATATGAGTTCCGAGTGGCTGCTGAGAATGTAGTTGGAGCTGGAGAGCCAAGCCTTCCTAGTTCATACTTCAAAGCCAGTGATCCCAAGTACAAACCTGGTGCTCCAGCATATGTGAATGTGATTGACTCCACTAAGAGTTCTATTGCAGTGTCATGGGGTAAGCCTCTCTCTGATGGTGGCAGTGCCATTCAAGGATACATTGTTGAGGTCTGTAAGGCTGAGGAGGAGGAATGGACCATGGTTACTCCCCCCACTGGCCTTCGTGTCAACAAATATGAAATTACTAAACTTGCTGAAGGTCAGGAATATAAGATTCAGGTGTGTGCTCTCAACAAATTGGGAGTTGGTGAGCCAGCAGCTCTTTCTGGAATGGCTAAGCCAGAGGAAAGGGTGGAACCACCAGAGATCCATCTTGACTCTGTGCTGAGGAAAGGCATCACTTTGAAAGCTGGTGGATCTGTGAGAATCCATATTCCATTCAAGGGCAGGCCAACGCCTGAGATTAAGTGGACTAAGGATGAGGGAGCGGTAACAGAAAAAGCAATAGTTGAGAAAGCTCTTAACTTCACACAGTTGTCCATTGACTCTTGTGACAGGAGTGACTCGGGAAAGTACACGCTAACCCTGACAAACAGCAGTGGTTCTGTGTCTGAGTTTGTTGCTGTTAAAGTCCTGGATACACCCGGTGCCCCACAAAACCTTGTGGTTAAAGAAATCAAAAAGGACTCAGTCATTCTTGTATGGGATGCCCCACTAATTGATGGAGGTTCCAAAATCAAGAACTATGTCATTGACAAACGGGAATCAACCAGAAAGGCATATGCTAATGTGTCCACAAAATGCTCCAAGACAACTTTCAAGGTTGAGAACTTGATTGAAGGTGCTATGTACTACTTCAGGGTCATGGCTGAGAATGAATATGGAATCGGCCAGGCTGTTGAAACAAAGACAGCATCCAAGGCCTCTGAAGTACCACTGCCTGTTGGAAAAATTTTCCTCACTGATGTCACCAAGGCGAGTGTCTCACTAGCCTGGGAGAAACCTGAGCATGATGGAGGCAGCAGAATTGGTGGCTACCTAATTGAGATGCTACCAAAGGGTACAGATAAATGGGGAGTTGCAACAAATACGAAGACATGTGAGGGCACTGTTGCAGGCCTCACAGCAGGAGCAGAATACCAATTCCGTGTCATTGCTTACAATGAAAAGGGAAAGAGTGAGCCAAAGGCACTTGCTGCACCTGTTGTTGCCAGTGACTTGACCATGGAGCCGAGCATCAAGATGCAATTCAACACTTACAGTGTATTAGCTGGAAAAGATTTGAAGTTGGAATTCCCTGTGCTTGGCAGACCTAAGCCAAAGGTTACCTGGTCAAGGGATGGTCAGCCCCTGAAGGTGACATCCAGAGTCAATGTGATAACCACTCCAACAACAACTGGAATTCAAATTGCTGAAGCATGCAAGGAGGACTTTGGGAAATATTCCATTACAGCAGCCAATAATGTTGGCACAATCACTGAGGATGTGTCTGTCATTATCCTTGACAAGCCTGGTCCACCAAAAGGTCCGGTCAAGGTTATTGAAGTAAGCAACACCTTTGTCCATCTCTCCTGGGAGCCCCCAGAGTATATGGGTGGATGCCAGGTAAAGAACTACATAGTGGAGAAGAGAGACACTACCTCCCAAACATGGCAGCCAGTCACCACACAGCTTGCTAGAACAGCTTTTAAGGTCACCAAGCTTAAAACTGGTGCAGAATACCAGTTCAGAATCATAGCTGAAAACAGATATGGAAAGGGTTTGTCTCTAGACTCCAAATCCCTTGTTGTGCAATATCCATACAAACCACCAGGGCCTCCAGGAACACCATATGTGAAATCTGCAACAAAGGAAATGATGATTATTGAATGGAATGAGCCAGTCAATGATGGCGGAAGTACAGTTATTGGATACCATCTAGAAAGCAAGGAGAGAAGCAGCATTATGTGGAACAAATTGAACAAGACTCTTATCACTGATACTCAGTTCAAGATTTGCAATCTTGAGGAGGGCATTGGATATGAATTCAGAGTGTATGCTGAAAATATTGTTGGCATTGGAAGATGCAGTAAAGTGTCTGAGTCCTTTGTTGCTCGTGACCCATGTGACCCTCCCGGTGCTCCTGAAGCTGTATCTATTTCTAAGACCCAAATCAAGATTCAGTGGACCAAGCCTCAGTATGATGGTGGCAGCAAAGTGAATGGCTATATTGTAGAAAGAAAAGATCTTTCCTCCCCTGATTTGCGATGGGTAAGAGCTAATTTCACTAATATAATTGAGACTGATTATACTGTCACTGGCCTGGCAGAGAATGAGAAATATGAATTCAGAGTTATTGCAAGAAATGCAGCTGGAGTCTTCAGCGAGCCATCTGACAGCTCTGGACCTATTACTGCTACTGATGAAATTGAACCACCAAGGGCCTCAATGGATCCCAAATACAAAGATGTTATTGTTGTCAATGCTGGAGAACACTTGCTTCTTGATGCAGACATCCATGGAAAACCAATTCCTGAGGTTGTTTGGCTAAAAGAGGGCAAGGAAATGGAAAGAGCCCTGCGTATTGAAGTGAAAACTACACAGAAACGTGCAGCCATTACCATTAAGGATGTAACCAAGCTTGATGGTGGCCACTACGACCTTGTCCTAAAAAATCTGGGTGGTACAAAAACCTTCCCTATCACTGTCAAAGTCCTTGATAAACCAGGTCCACCCACTGGACCAATGAAAGTGACAGGAATCATGGCTGACAGGTGCGTCCTTGCCTGGTCTGAACCAGCTCTGGATGGTGGATCTAGTATCACTCACTATGTCTTAGAGAAGAGAGAGACTAGCCGGTTGTCCTGGACAGTGGCTACACCAAATATCAAGGGTCTGTTCTATAAAGTAACAAATTTGCTCCCTGCAAATGAATATATTTTCAGAGTCAGGGCAGTCAACAAATATGGTGCCGGTGATTGTCTCGAGAGTGAACCCATCATCGCACGCAATCCCTACAAGCCACCTTCAGCTCCTGGAACTCCAGAAGCAAGTCAGATCACAAAGGACTCTATGGTTCTGTCATGGACTGCTCCAGAACAGACTGGTGGAGCTGACATTGAAGGCTATCACCTTGAAAAACGTGACAAAGATAGTGTAAGGTGGACAAAATGCAACAGACAAAAGCTGACTGACAACCACTTTAAGGTCACAGGTCTGATGACAGACCACTTCTATGAGTTCCGTGTTGCTGCTGAGAATGAGGCTGGAATGGGAGACCTTAGTGAGTTGTCCCTATTCTACAGAGCATGTGATGCCACAACACCACCTGGACCCCCACGCCATCCTAAGGTAACAGACTGCACAAAGTCTTCTGTATCTTTGTCCTGGGGCAAACCTGCCTTTGACGGTGGTGCCTACATAAAAGGCTACATCGTTGAAATGAGGGAGTATACACCATTGCCTGAATCAACAGAGGAGGCAGAAGTAGCACCAGCAGTTGAGGCACCAGTTGAAAAAGAATGGACCATGTGCACTCCACCCACTGGCATTCAAGCCACTAAACTCACTATCACAGATCTCAAGGAGGGTGGAGAGTACCAGTTCCGGGTCTGTGCCATCAACTCTGAGGGAGTGGGAGAGGCTGCTAATATCCACAGCCCTGTGGTTATTTCTGACAGGGTAGAAGCACCAGAGATTGAGCTGGATGCTGATCTCAGAAAGGTGGTTTCTGTGCGTGCTGGTGGAACACTGCGTCTGTTTGTCACTATCAGAGGAAAGCCTGAACCTGCTGTGAAATGGGAGAAGGTTGAGGGTACTCTCACAGAGCGTGCTGCAATTGATACCACCAGTTCATACACCATGCTTGTCATTGACAATGTTAATCGCTTTGATAGTGGCAAATACTCACTAACACTGGAGAACAGCAGTGGTTCAAAAACCGCTATTGTTGCAGTGAGAATTTTGGATACACCAAGTGCACCACAAAACTTTTCTGTGAAGGAAATCAAGAAGGATTCAGTGACTCTTGCCTGGGACACACCACTAACTGATGGTGGTTCTAAAATCACAAACTACATTGTAGAGAAGAGAGAGTCTGTCAGGAAGGCATATACAACTGTCACCAGCAACTGCTTAGCTAACTCATTCAAGATTGAAGAGCTGCCTGAGGGTGGTAACTTTTACTTCAGAGTCTGTGCTGTTAATCAATATGGCCAGGGACAGATGGTTGAAACCAAAGAAGTCAAAGTGTCTGAGGTACCACTGCCACCAAACAAGGTTAGCCTTGTAGATTTGACAAAGACCAGCGTGTCATTGGCATGGGAAAAACCTGCTCATGATGGTGGAAGCAAAGTAATGTGCTATAATGTAGAATTTATGCCTAAGAAGGGAGATAAATGGGGCACAGCCTGCACAGTGAAGGTGACTGAAGCCACTATTCCTAATCTGACCCCCAATGAAGCCTATTTATTCAGAGTTATTGCAATCAATGAGAAGGGAAAGAGTGACCCAAAGGACCTTGGCTTACCAGTGGTTGCAAAGGATGTTGAAATTGAACCATCTGTCAACTTACTGTTCACTACATACAGTGTGAAGGCTGGAGATGACCTCACTCTTGAGGTTCCAGTGAGAGGCAGACCAAAGCCTGTTGTATCTTGGAAGAAGGATGGCCTTCCATTGAAGCAAACGTCATCAGTGACCATCGTAAACACTGCAACCTCAGCCAAAATTGTCATCAAAGAGGCTGCCAGAGAACATGTTGGCAAGTATGAGATCACCCTGGCCAACACAGCAGGAACTGTCACAGCAGATATTGGAGTTGTTGTCCTTGATAAACCAGGTGCGCCTAAAGGTGTTAAGGTGGATTCTGTGACATCAGACAGCATCACACTGTCCTGGTCTCCACCTGATTATGATGGTGGCTGCTCCATCAGTAACTATATTGTGGAGAAGAGAGACACAAACACACAAGAATGGCAGATGGTAGCAAGTAATGTTGCCAGAACATCATTCAAGGCTGGCCGCCTCACACATGGAGCAGAATACCAATTCCGTATATATGCAGTCAACCGTTATGGAAAGAGTGCATATCTGGATTCACCTGGAATAACTGCTCAGTATAACTTCAGACAACCTGGACCTCCTTCCACACCTATAGTGAAATTGGCCACCAAGTCTTTCATGTTGGTGACTTGGAATGAGCCAGTCATGGATGGTGGTAGTCCTGTTCTGGGCTACCATCTGGAGAGGAAGGAGCGTTCCAGCATTCTTTGGACAAAGATGAACAGAGGAATGATCAAAGACACAGAATACAAAGTCAATGGAATTGAAGAGGGCATGATGTATGAATACCGTGTCTATGCTGAAAATATTGCTGGTATTGGTAAATGCAGCAAGGCCTGTGAAGCTGTATTAGCTAGAGATCCATGTGATCCTCCAGGCACACCTGTGGTCACTGCCATTACCAGAACATCTGTCTCTTTGTCGTGGGATAAACCAGAGTATGATGGTGGAGCAAAGGTTTCTGGCTACGTCATTGAACGCAGAGACCTTCCTGAAGGACGATGGACAAGGTGCAACTTCACTAATGTTCCTGAAACCTATTATGAAGCAACAGGCCTTGTAGAAAACAACCAGTATGACTTCCGTGTAATTGCTAAGAATGCAGCTGGATTGTTCAGTCAACCATCTTACAACACTGGCCCCATCACTGTCAAGGATGATGTGGATCCACCACGCATCATGATGGATGTTAAGTTTAGAGAGACGGTGCTTGTGAAAGCAGGTGAAACTCTGAAGATTAATGCTGACTTTGCTGGACGTCCTGCCCCTGTCATTTCCTGGACCAAGGATGGAAAAGAAATTGAACAGAGAGCCAGAATCCAGATTGTTTCAACAGATACCTGCACGTCTGTCATTGTGAAGGACTGCATCAGAAAAGATTCTGGACAGTATGCACTGACTCTACAGAATATTGGGGGAACAGTAACAGCGCCAATAAACTGTGTGATTCTAGATAAGCCAGGACCCCCAGCAGGACCACTGCAGATGGCAGGTCTCACAGCTGAGGCATGCACTCTGTCATGGGGTCCTCCTCAGGAGTCAGGTGGTGCTGACATTACACATTATCTTGTTGAGAAACGTGAAACCAGCCGACTGGCATGGACAGTGGTGAAGGGAGATGTCACAAAAACCTTCCTCAAAGTAACAGGACTGCTCAAGGGCAACGAATATATCTTCAGGGTTTTAGCTGTCAACAAGCATGGACTTGGTGAGGCTCTGGAGAGTGATGCTGTAAAGATTACAGATCCATACACTATTGCCACTGCTCCAACAAATGTGGATGTTACCACCATAACTGGAGATTCAATGACCCTGAGTTGGTGCAAGCCAGCCAGTGATGGAGGCAGCCCCATCACTGGATATGTGATTGAGCGCCGTGAGAAAACAGGTATGCGCTGGGTTCGTGTGAACAGAGATCCAGTTGTTGAATGTACAACAGTTGTAACCAAACTGCGCAAGGGCTGTGAGTATGACTTCCGAGTCTTTGCTGAAAATGCTGCTGGTCTGAGCCCTGCAAGTGAACGATCTGCAACATTCAGAGCAGCAGATCCTCTGGTTGCTCCTTCTCGCCCAACCAAGCCAAAGATTGTCAGTTCCACCAAGGACAGTGTGTCCATTGTCTGGAAACCACCAACAAGTGACGGTGGTGCTCCCATCCTTGGATACAGTGTAGAATACAGAGACTACATCCACAAACCAGGGCCGGAGATTGAGGGAGAAGAGGAAGAATATTATGAGGAGGAGGAAGAGGAGGTGCCTGAATCACCCGAAGAGCTAGCAAGATGGGTTGAAGCTATCCCTCTTACCAAAAGCTTAGAATTCACAATCACTGGACTAAAGGCAGATGCAGAATATGAATTCTGTGTCAAGGCAACAAACAAAGTTGGCAGCAGTATGCGTAGCCCATATTCAGATGCAAGTGCAGCAGTGGACAGAACTGCAGAACCATCATTTGATGTTGATATTGAGATGCGAAAAGTTCTTACTGTCAAGCACAGCACAGCATTTACTCTCAATGTACCATTCAGGGGCAATCCTGTGCCCTCAGTGGTATGGGCCAAAGAGGGTGTTGATCTAAAGGTCAGAGGAACCATTGAATCAACAGAAAAAAACACTTCACTTACCATTGAGAAGTCAACCAGAAATGACTCTGGAGAGTACTGCGTCACTATTGAATCACCTTTGGGAAAAGCAACATTACCTGTTGTTGTCAAGGTGCTTGATTCTCCTGGACCTCCAGTCAATGTCAAAGTTTCAGCAGTAACCAGGGATTCTGCAACCCTCACTTGGGAAGTTCCAGAGAATGATGGTGGTGATGCAGTCAAGGCCTACCATGTTGAAAAACGTGAGGCCAGTAAGAAGGCCTGGGTGTCTGTGACCAGCAACTGCCACGCACTCACTTACAAGGTGGAAGACTTGCAGGAGGGAGCCACGTATTACTTCAGAGTGATTGGAGAAAATGAGCATGGAGTGGGTGTCCCGCAGGAGGCCAAGGCTGGAACAAAGATCACAGGTAACAAATAAATTGGCAGTTTTTAAATGTAAAATGCTGTGAGGCAGATTTCATACAACTTTAACTATCCAACAAAATGTGTTTCATAAAATATCCTGCTGTCTCTTACAGAGGTACCAAGTCCACCAATGAAACTTGGAGTTTCAAATGTTACCAAGGACAGTGTTACAATTACCTGGACAAGACCAGAATACGATGGCGGTAGCAGAGTCACTGGTTACCTTATCGATGCCAAGGAGAAGGGACAGACCAAGTGGGTGAAGTGTGCCACTGTCAGGACCATGACCCACACAATCAAAAGCTTGAGGGAGTGTGCCGAGTACTACTTTAGAGTCCGTGCCGAGAACCATGCTGGACTCAGCGAACCGAAGGAGATGATTGTACCTGTTATTGTCAAGGAAATACACGGTAGTATCTTTATTTCTATATTTTGATATCAGTTGTGGTAGTCAGAATGAATTTTTATTTGAAGAAAACAGTGTGCTGCACATAAAGAATATAATTTATTAAATTTATACAGATGGTTTTAATTATGTTTTATCAAATATAAAACAATAATCACCGGAAATGCTGTATTTCCATGTAATGAAAATGTGTATTCCGACACTTAATGAAAAGAAATGGAATTCGTGGAAAAATGCAGTTGGATGGAGGTAATGTTTTAAGATGACATAAATAATCACATCGATGTCTTATTTTTTTTAACAGAGGCTCCAGAGTTTGACCTGAAGAACTACCCCAAAAATACTGTTTATGTGAAGGCAGGATCGGACCTGACCTTTGAAATTCCTCTCACTGGCAGGCCCATGCCTAAGGTGACAATGTCAAAGAACAATGTTGTCATTAAGGGATCCAAAAGGCTGCTAACAGAAGTAACTCCAGACAGTTTAATCATCACCCTTACTGAAAGCATTTCAAGTGATGCTGGCAAGTATGAAGTCACTGCCTCAAATGCAGGAGGTACCACCAAGATCCCAGTTATTTTCGTTGTGCTGGCCAAACCTGGACCTCCAATTGGTCCAGTCGAGGTCGGAGAGGTCGGAGAGACCACAGTATGTCTGAAATGGGGTTCTCCAGAGTATGATGGCGGCAGTCCTGTTACCAACTACATAGTTCTGAAACGTGAAACCAGCACTCCTACCTGGGCAGAGGTGTCAACTAGCATTGCCAGAAGCTCAATCAAAGTGACCAAGCTGACCAAAGGAGAAGAGTATCAGTTCAGAATCAAGGCTGTGAATCGCTATGGTGTCAGTGACCATATTGACAGCAAACCAGTCATGATAAAGCTTCCATACAGTAAGTCAGTCCACTTGAATACATTTTAATGTAGCTTTAATTATCCTGTAGTGATCAGTTACCATCAGTTATATGAAAGGATATTTTTAGGACTATATCTCTGTACATTGCACATTATTTTTATACTTTGTTCTGTTAATCCCTGCTCATTCCTTGGACAATTTTGCACATTTCTGCACAAACTAGCACTTCTAAAAACTGTACTGCTCTTTCACTTTAATGCTGATATATTGTAGATATTTTCTATAGTTTTCTCATATATTTATTGTGCCTCTCATCTATATGGGGGTAATCTTTGTGTTTATTGTTCATTTCCTGTAACAACTTTTGTTCTATGGATGATAATTCTGAATAAACAATAACATGAATGCTGTTCTTCACAGCCATCCCTGGACCTCCATCCACACCATGGCTCAGCTTTGTGTCTAGAGAAAGTCTGACAGTCTGCTGGAATGAGCCTGTCAATGATGGCGGGAACCCTGTGATTGGATACCATCTCCAGATGAAGGAGAGGAGCAGCATCCTCTGGCAGAAGATCAATAAGACAGCAATCACAGGAAACCAGTGGCGAGTCACAAACATCTGCCCTGGCCTCATCTATGAATTCAAGGTGGCAGCTGAAAATGCTGCTGGCATTGGAAAGATGAGCAAGACCTCTGAAGAGGTGCTCGCTATTGATGCCTGTGGTAAGTGTTTTTAATTTGGATCTGTTTTCAGTTTTCAGGGAACCCACAGTCTTAAATGATATAAGCTTACTCTAAAACAGTTTCCAATGAAATTGTATCTCTTCCCCTTTAATGTTACAGAGCCCCCAGCAAACGTCCACATCACAGAAGTTACCAAGAACTCAGTCAGCCTGGCCTGGCAGAGGCCTCCATACGATGGTGGCAGCAAGATTACTGGCTACAATGTGGAGAGGAGGGAAGCTCCCAGTGGCAGATGGGTGAAGGCCAACTTCACAAACATCATTGAGTTGGGCTTTACTGTATCTGGACTGAACCAGGATGAGTCTTATGAGTTTAGAGTATACGCCAAGAATGCTGTGGGGTCTGTCAGCAACCCATCTCTGATTGCTGGCCCAGTCACTTGTGTCGACGCATGTGGTGAGTTGTTGATTTGTATCCAAGATTTCTTGTTCACTTTTATTGGGTTTATTTATACAGCACTTCAATCAACCTCCAATGTCCCACAGGTGCCCCAGCCATTGACCTTCCCCCAGAGTATCTGGATGTGGTTCAGTACAAGGCTGGTTCTTCAGTTAAGCTTAGAGTCGGGATCATTGCCAAGCCTCTGCCAACAATTGAGTGGCTCAAGGATGGAAAGGAGCTGGTACCAACCTCCACTCTGTCTGTTGAAAGCACAACTGACTCTTCTGCTGTTCTGATCAAGGATGCATCTCGCCTGGACACCGGTTCATATGAGGTCAAGATCAAGAATGTCCTGGGCTCAGCATCTGCAACCATCAGGATTGAAATCCTAGGTATTTATAAATTACTGCCTCACTCCTCAATATTTCAAAAAATCTAGATTCTGAATTTTCATATTATTGAGTTCCTATATTCTGTTTAAATCATGATGCCTTCATGTAAACAGTCCTCTCTTATTTCCAGTCATCCCTGTATTTAATGTTCATATGCTATGTTTTTTTTGTTGTTTTTTTTTTAACTTCCCCTTAGACAAACCTGGACCCCCAGTGGGTAACATCAACTTCAACTCCATCACAGCAGACAGGATCATCTTCAGCTGGGAGCCTGTGCCTGAGTCTGACCAGGGAGGTTTCAAGGTGACCCACTACATTGTTGAGAGGCGTGAAACCAGCCGAGTGGTCTGGACTACAATTTCAGATAGGCACGAGAAGACCCACATCACAGCCAGCAAGCTGATGCGTGGAAATGAGTATGTGTTCCGCGTAATGGGTGTTAATAAGTTTGGAGCTGGAGAGCCACTGGTGTCGGAGCCAGTAATTGCTAAGAATGCCTTTGGTAAGTTTTGGGCTGCAGAGTGCTTTGAGTAGAATTGTTAATGTGAATATGTCTTTGCATAAGCTTCTATAGTTTTCTAGTTCTTTGAGGAATCCTCTAGTTCTTTGAGGAATCCTCAAAGAACTAGAGTACACTGTACATTGCAGAAATAAACCCTCGTCTTTTAGGGCCCATCCAAATCCTTTAAAAAAAAAAAAAAATCATCAAGATTGTTACTTATCCTTTGAATTTCCTAACATGTTTGTTATACATTATAACAGTAACTCCTGGACAGCCTCATACTCCTGAGGTGAACATCATCACCAAGTCCACCATGGTGGTAGAATGGGACAAACCAGGTGTAGATGGAGGTAGCACTGTGACAGGCTACTATCTGGAGAGGCGCGATAAGAAGAGTTTGCGCTGGATCAGAGTTTACAAAGACCCTATCACAGACATCAAAACGACCGTCTACCATCTGACAGAAGGAAACGAGTACCAGTATCGCGTCTGTGCCATTAACAAGGCTGGAGAGGGACCGTTCTCTGATGCATCCGACTACTACAAGGCTGCTAACCCAGTTGGTAAGTGGCCTGACATTCACAGATTTACGCACAAAAAAAACATTAAAGATAAATTTTGAACCCCACCTAACAAATACATGTTGCTTGCAGATCCACCTGATGAGCCTTGTAAGCTGAAGGTGGTGGACTCCACCAAGACATCCATTACCTTGGGCTGGTCAAAGCCAGAATGGGATGGAGGCAGTGAGGTCATCAGCTACATGGTGGAGAAGCTTGTTGAGGGAGAGAAAGAATGGGCTATGATTACCTCAAAGGGAGAGGTCAAGACTACAGAGTACATAGTTCACAACCTAAAACCAGACGTTAACTACTTCTTAAGAGTCTCTGCAGTCAACTGTGCTGGCCGTGGAGAGCCTCTGGAAATGACTGAGCCTGTGCAAGCCAAGGATATCCTGGGTAAATCTACGAGGAAACGAATAAATAATTCAAAATGTGAAGTGTGTTCAGTTTACAACATATATGGCTTGTTTTGTTCAACAGTGTGACGTGTGTATTTTTCATGATTTTCACAGAGGAGGCCCAGATTGACTCCGATGTTGCCATGAGAACTCACTATATCGTGAAGGCTGGCAAAGATGTGGAGCTCTCTGTTCCTCTGAGGGGCAGACCAGCTCCCACAGCTTCCTGGAGTAGGGGAGAAGAATGCATCGATCGTGACCCCAAATATGAGTTCCACCACTCAGACACTACCACAGTCCTTGTTATGCGCGAGGTGACCAGGCTTGACACCGGAAAGTATACCGTGAAGATAGAGAACGGTGTGGGAGAGCCAAAGACACTAACTTTGTCTGTGAAGGTCCAGGATACCCCAGCTCAGTGCAGGAACCTGGTCCTAAAGGATGTGACTCGTGGAAAGGTCACTCTCTGCTGGGAGCCTCCACTCCTCGATGGTGGTGCTGAGATCACAAACTACATTGTTGAGAAGAGGGACTCCTCCAAGAGATCCTATTCTGCAGTGACAAGCAAATGCACAGACACAACATACACCATTGAGGACCTCTCAGAGAAGACATCCTATTTCTTCCGTGTGTTAGCAGAGAATGAGAATGGTGTCGGTGATCCATGTGAAACACTTGAGCCTTTGAAGGCCACAGAGACACCAGGACCAGTCAAAGAGATTTCTATGAAGGATTCGTCCAAGACTTCTGTCACTTTGCAGTGGCTGAAGCCAGATTACGATGGTGGTAGCATCATCTCTGACTATGTCATTGAGAAGAAGATCAAGGGTGAGGAATGGTCATTGGGAGGAACCAGCAGACAGTGTGAGTTTGAGGTCAAGAAACTCAAGGAGCACTCAGACACATTCTTCAGAGTTGCTGCCAGAAACGAGAAAGGACAGGGCGACTTTGTTGAGACTGGGCCTATCAAGGTCATTGACTACATTATAACACCTGAGGCAAATCTTTCAGAGTACCCGAATGGCTGCGTCAATGTTCGTCTGGGTCACAATGTACACATTGAGCTGCCATACAAAGGTAAACCCAAACCCTCTGTCAGTTGGCTGAAGGACAGCCTGCCTCTGAAGGAGAGTGACCAAATCCGATTCAAGACGACAGAAAACAAAGCCACTTTAATGATTAAGAATGTGAAGAAGGAAAATGAGGGTAAATACACCCTGACCCTTGACAATAAGGTCAACAGGAGATCCTCCCACATCCATGTCATCACGCTTGGACCACCATCAAAGCCTGTTGGACCCATCCGCCTGGATGAAGTGAGAGCTGAGAGCATCATGATTTCCTGGGATGAACCCAATGATGACGGTGGTGGAGACATCAACTGCTACAGTGTCGAGAAGCGTGACACCTCCCAGACTGTATGGAAGATGGTGTGCTCGAGTGTAACGGATACTCAGTTCAAGGTCCCCAACCTGATCAAGGGTGTTCAGTATCAATTCAGAGTGTGTGCTGAGAACAGATACGGTGTCAGCGAGCCTTTGGTCTCTCAGATGGTCATTGCCAAGCACCAATTCAGGCCTCCAGGCCCACCAGGCAAGCCTGTCGTATACAATGTCACTAGTGATGGCATGACCATCCAGTGGGAGAATCCCATTTATGATGGTGGTACCCCCATTCAGGGTTTCCATGTGGAGAAGAAGGAAAAGAACAGCATCATGTGGCAAAAGGTCAACACTATGCTGATCAAAGAAACTGATTACAGGATCTTGGAGCTCATTGAAGGCCTCGAGTACTCCTTTAGAGTCTATGCCCAGAATGATGCTGGCTTCAGCCGAATGAGTGATGAGAGCAAGTCAACTATGGCAGTCAGTCCTGTTGGTGAGTGACGATTCAGATTATTATATTAAACCAGTTTTGTTCTAAAATCTGACTAGAATGAAAATACTTTGGCAAAAATAAGTTCAAATATGTATCTCGTATCTTTTAAGATGCTCCTGGCCAGCCAGACTACATTGATGTGACTAGTGACTCAGTGACACTGAAATGGGATGCCCCCAAACATGATGGTGGTAGCAAGATTACCAGCTACAGCATTGAGAAACGCCAAGGACATGGCCGCTGGTTCAAGGCCAATTTGACGGATGTACATGAGTGCCAACACACTGTGACTGGGTTGGCAACAAATGAACGCTACGAGTTCAGAGTGACTGCCAGAAATGCCATTGGTGTTGTCAGTCCTCCCTCCAACTCCTCTGGTTTTATTGCGGTCAGAAGTGAGAACGGTGAGTTGTGAAAGCACTTGGAGGGTAGAGAGGGGGCTTGTGACTGTAATATTTGCAGTTTGAACTTCAGTGCTGATGAGTAAATGATGAACGCTGCTTTCACTGTCTTTCACTATGATATATACTGAATAATAAATGCTCTTCTTTTTTCTATATACTAGCTGCTCCAATTATTGAGTTTGGCCCAGAGTACTTTGAGGGTTTGACAATCAAGGCAGGAGACCACATCAGGTTGAAAGCGACCATCACTGGACGCCCTGTTCCAAAGGTTGTCTGGTTCAGAGACGGTGTGGAGGTTACTAAAAAGATGATGGACATTATCACTATAGCTGGATCCAGTACCCTGTTTGTCAGAGATGCTGATCGCACACACCGCGGCCTCTACACTGTTGAGGCTACCAATGGATCTGGAAGCAAGAAGCAGGACATCCTTATTCAAGTCCAAGGTATGCAGTTTTAACATTGAAATCTTTGTAGTGCAGTTGTTTACATGTAGTCATGTTCTAACTTAAACCTCACACACCTCTTTGGTGCAGACACACCTGGAGAGCCAGTAGGACCCATCACTTTCAGCAACATCTCTGAGGGTAAGTGCACCCTGTCTTGGAACCCACCTGATAATGATGGCTGCTCGGAGATTTCACATTACATCATCGAGAAGCGCGAGACCGCCAAGATCTCCTGGGCTTTGGTGTCTGACGAATGTAAGGAGTGCACTTTCAACGCAGCTAAGCTCATCAAGACCAATGAGTACCAGTTCAGGGTCTCTGCTGCTAATAAGTTTGGAGTTGGCAGACCTTTGGAATCCAGCCCCATCATTGCACAGATGCAATACAGTGAGTGGAAAGTTGGAAAGGCTTTATGAATTTAATATTAAGGATGGTTTTCTCTCATTTGCATACATTGTACTAATCTATCAAAATTGTTTCCCTCAGCTACTCCTGATGCTCCAGGTACTCCTGATGCCACTGAGGTCACAGGAGAGAGCATCACTCTGTCCTGGACTCCTCCAACATCTGACGGAGGAAACCCCATTCAGTATTACATTCTTGAGAAACGAGAAAAGAAGACTGTCAAGTTCTATAAGGTGATGACCAAGAAGCCCATCATCGAATGTGCTCATAGGGTGCCTAGTTTGACAGAGGATATGGAATACGAGTTCCGTGTCATGGCTGTGAATGACGCTGGTGTTGGAGCGCCAAGCAACATCTCTCTACCTATCAAAGCCGCCGAGCCAAAGGACATTCCTTGTGCTCCATCTGTGGTTTGCGTGTCCGATTCCACAAATACCTCCATCAGCCTGGAATGGTCCAGGCCTGCAGACGACGGAGGCATGGAGGTTCTGGGCTACATCATTGAGATGGTGAAGAGAGAGGAGACAGAATGGAAGAGAGTAAATGAGGAGCTTGTGCCAGTAACGAATTACATGGTGACTGGTCTGCAAACAGGAGCTGAGTACAAATTCCGTGTCGCAGCTGTCAATCAAGTGGGTAGAGGTGAGAACCAGGAGACTTCAGAGCCTGCTCAGGCTGTAGACAGGCTAACACCGCCACAAGTGGATATTGATGCCACCTTCAAGCAGACACACATTGTCAAGGCTGGAGGCTCAGTGTGCTTGGGCATCCACTTCAGAGGAAAGCCAGTTCCTACTGCCACCTGGGTTAAGGAAGAGGGACAGCTGGGTGTCATGTCTGAAGTCATAACTACAGAGGGCTACAGTTCTCTAAGCATTGAAAACTGCTCCAGAAATGATTCAGGCAAATATACTGTTACTCTGGAGAATTCTAGTGGCAGCAAGACCATTACATTCACTGTTAAAGTGATGGACACTCCTGGACCTCCACAGGTTGTTGCCTTCAAGGAGGTGTCCAGAGGCACAGTCACACTTACCTGGGAGCCTCCTGTCAATGACGGTGGTGCCAGAATTCATCACTATATTGTTGAGAGGCGTGAAGCTAGCCGCCGCACTTGGCAGCAGTCTGGTGGCAAGTGCACAAAGAATTTCCTGAAGATCCAGGACCTGCTGGAGGGAGTGCCATACTTCTTCAGAGTCTTGGCTGAGAACCAGCACGGTGTAGGTGAACCATTCGAGTTCACTGAGCCTGTCATTGCCACCGCAGAGCCAGCATCTCCAAAGAGAATGGACATCCTGGACACCACAGATAGTTCTGTGTCACTGGGCTGGCTGAAACCAGAGCATGATGGCGGTAGCCGCATCCAAGGTTATGTCATTGAGGCTAAGCCAAAGGGTGCAGACAAATGGGTAGTGGTTGGCAACACCACCACTCTCACTTATGTGGTTGAAAAGCTCAACAAGGGTGATGAATATGACTTCCGTGTGAAGGCCAAGAATGAATCTGGCTACAGCAAGCCCAGGGAAACTCTGGCTAGTGTGCTGGTCAAAGAGCCTCACATTGAGCCTGCTGCTGACCTCAGTGAGATTACCAATCAGCTCATCATATGCAGGTCTGGCAGTACCTTTACCATCGATGTTCCCATCAGTGGTAGACCTGCTCCTAAGGTAACCTGGAAGCTGGAAGAGATGAGACTAAAGAATACAGACAGAGTGTCCATCAAAGTAACTAAGGACAGAACCAGCATCTCAGTCAAGGAGGCCATGAGAGGAGATGGTGGTAAATACTACCTGACTCTGGAGAACGTGGCAGGAACCAGGACCTTCACTGTTGAAGTTAATGTCACAGGTAGACCCAGTCCTCCAACAGGACCCATCGAAATTTCATCCATCACCTCAGCGTCCTGTGTCCTTAACTGGCAACCACCAGAGGATGATGGTGGCACTGACATCACCAACTATATCGTGGAGAAGCGTGAGTCTGGCTCCACGGCCTGGCAGCTGATTAACTCCAGCGTAAGAGGAACATCTCTTGATGTCAGTCACCTGACTAAGTACATGCAGTACACATTCAGGGTCTCTGCAGAGAACAGATTTGGTGTCAGCAAGTCCACTGAGTCTAAGACAATTGTCGCAGAGCATCCATTCAGTAAGTACTACTCCATAAACAAACTCTTTAACTTATTCACTAATTTCATGTATGAATAAAAAAAACACACATATATGAATTTCTTATACTGTTGATATCTGTAAAAGTGGTCATCTTCTATTGAATCAGGTTGGCATTTGAGTGACTGTGCTCAACAGCAAAATCTTCCTTTTGTCATAGCACCTCCTGGCCCACCAACAAAGCCTTCGGCGTCTAACATCACTGCCAACGCACTGACCCTGAAATGGGAGGAACCTTACCATGATGGTGGAAGCAAGGTGACAGGATACTGGATCGAGAAGAAGGAGAGGAACAATATCCTGTGGGTGAGGGAGAACAAGATCCCTTGCTTTGAGTGCTACTATAGGGCGGAAGGTCTTGTTGAAGGCCTGGAGTACCAGTTCAGGGTTTATGCCATGAACAGTGCTGGTCTGAGCAAAGCCAGTGAAGCCTCCAAGGGAGCAGTTGCTCAAAACCCAGTTGGTGAGTTTGGACACAGTTTAAGATCACACAATCCAGTTACTTGTTAATACTCCATGCTCTAACTTTACTGATCTGTTTTTTAGATCCACCAAGCAAGCCAGAAGTCACAAACGTTACAAGAACCACCGTATCCCTCAAATGGTCATCTCCACTGTATGATGGTGGCAGTCCCATTGTGGGCTACATCATCGAGCGTAAGCCATACACTTTGACTGGTGAGGGCCGCTGGCTCAAGTGTAACTACACCAATGTGATAGACACTTTCTACACTGTTACTGCCCTGGGAGAGGGAGAGCCCTATGAGTTCAGAGTCATCGCCAAGAATGCCAACCAGGTCTTCAGCATTCCCTCAGACTCCACTGGCTCTGTGCAGTGCAAGACTGACTTCGGTAAGATCTGCATCTGCGATTGTGATACAATATCACCAATACAACACACTGATCTTAAGTCTCAAATTACTAACTAGAGTGTTATGAATATTTCCTGCATAGTAAGTGTGAGCAAAACCTTAAGGCTTAAATATGTAGATTATTTAATTGTGTATATATTACAGTCCTATTTAAAGATTTTTTTTCATAACCATGTTCCTATTTTCCACCTAACAGAGCCTCCAAAGGCCCAGCTGGACAGTAAACTTATGTCTGAAACCGTCATGGTCAGAGCTGGTTCAGACCTGGTTCTGGATGCTGCAGTGGGAGGCAGGCCTGACCCCAAGGCTGCCTGGTCAAAGGGTAATAAGGATCTGGAGTTGTGTGAAAAGTACCACCTGCAGTACACCCCCACCAGAGCCATGGCCATCATCAAGTTCTGTGACAGAGATGACACTGGAAAGTACATCCTCACAGTCAGGAATGTAAGCGGAACCAAGACTGCTGAGGTTAACGTCAAAGTACTTGGTAAGCGAGAGTGCTTTGTTTATCAAGCATTCAGTTTTATGTATTACAGATTAAGTATTATTTTTTCATGGTTATCCTATGTAAATTATAACAAGCACAACTGCTATTTTTACAGACACCCCTGGAGTATGTGAAGGCCCCATTGAGATCAGCAAGATCACAGAGGAGTCATGCACACTGAGCTGGAAGCCTCCTCTTGAGGATGGCGGTGACGATGTCTCCCACTATATTGTGGAGAGACGCGACACCAACAGACTCAACTGGGTCATCATGCAGGCTGAGTGCAAGGAGCTGACCTGCAACATCACCGGACTTTTCAAGAACACAGAGTACCTGTTCAGAGTCCGGGGTGTCAACAAGTATGGAGAAGGAGTTCCCCTGCAGTCAGATCCCATGGTTGCAAGAAACACTTTCAGTAAGTGCAACAATTAGATCAGTGTGAATAATATCCCAAAATCCAATCCTCAGTAGGATCCCACTAAGAAAATATCTGGCTGATAACCCTGAAAGCAAACGTGCTCACAACTGTAAGTTCTGGAAATAGTACAATATATAAAAATTCTCATAACCCCTAACACTGAATTACCTTTCCCCTACTCCAGCCGTGCCAACTCCGCCTGGTGCTCCAGAGATCCTGGTGTCAGGAAGGGACTTTGCCACCATCGAGTGGCTGAAGCCAGAGAGTGACGGTGGCAGTCCACTGATCCACTACCTGGTGGAGAGGCGCGAGAGAAAGAGTGCCCGCTGGGTGAAGGTGAACAGGGATGGAGCTCATCTGGACACCACATTGAAGGTGGGCGGTTTGACCGAAGGCAACATCTACCAGTTCAGAGTGACAGCCATCAATAAGGCCGGAGAGAGCGAAGCCAGCGAGGTTTCTCTGTATGTTGTCTGCAGAGTGCCAACATGTAAGTCCACCTTCTTTGTATATAATAGATCTTCATTAACCTGTCTCTCGTGGCATGATTAAACAGGAACCACGCCCATTAACACATTCATAAATCCTCTCTAATATCACAGATCTATTGATCCTCATTACTGTATCATCTCTCAGGCACTCCTGCTCCTCCTTCCATCCCCCGTATCACCGACACCCACGCTGACAGCATCAGCCTGACCTGGTCCCGCCCTGTGGATGACGGAGGATCTGATGTGATAGGCTACATCCTGGAGATGCTGGAAGCTGGGGGAGAGGAATGGAAGAAGGCCCACGAAAAGACCTTGCGTGCTACAGAATACACCGTGACTGGACTTTCTGCAGGCAAGAAGTACTGCTTCAGAGTGGCTGGCATCAATATCAATGGCACAGGAGACTTCAGTGAACCTTGTGCTGAGACAGAGCCTGTGGAGAGAATTGGTAAGTTATCTGGAATAGCATTAAGTGAGAGCAAATACAGCAACAGAGTTTCACAATTTATTTATTAGAGAAAGACATGGGATATAAAAAAAAATGTCATGGGATATGAAAAAAGATGTCCCTCTTTATTGCTTTACAAAATAGCTACTTATAATTTAAAAGAATACAACAAATGTAAAATTCAAAATAAGAAACACATTTACATTTAAAAATTAACATGAAAACCAGATTCAGATTTAGTTTCATTTGTTCATTTGAGCAAATATGACTTTCAGTCTTGATGATGTGTTAACATTTAAATTCCTATCATCTCACACAGAAACTCCGGACTTTGAGCTCCATGATGACCTGAAGAAGACCATCTGCCTGCGCGCTGGTGGATCCCTCCGCCTGTTTGTTAACGTCACCGGTCGTCCCGCTCCTGCCATCACTTGGAGCAAGCCTGGTGTCGACCTCCATAACAGAGGATTCATTGATGTCACCAGCACGTCCACCACACTTATCATTGATAGGGTCCACCGCTACGACGCTGGCAAGTACACGTTGGTGGCTGAGAACTCTGCCGGCAAGCAGGAAGTCAACATTCTGGTTAAGGTCTATGGTGAGTTGATGATGTCTAAGAGGTGAAATATGACATATTACACAAGGCATCGATTTTTTCAAATGTGATTTGTATTAAGTAAATTTGTTTTGCCACTGATTTAATGTGATTCAGGAGCTTTTGATTGAAATGTTGTTTTAACAAAATATTCGAAGTGTTATATTTTCGGCAAGTGGACATGCTTGGGTTTCTCAAAGACATTTCGCTTCTCATCCAAGAGGTTTCTTCAGATCTAACTTACACCAATCAGAAATTAATAAGCTTATTGGATGAGAGGTGACATGTATTCAAGAAACTCAAGCAAGTCCAGTTGCCTACCACAGAGCACTTAGAGTTACCCTGACCTGGATGGCTGAATGTCCTTACCAACATATTTAACAAAATACATTTTTATTGTTAGATACTCCTGGACCAGCTGGAGCAATCAAGATCAAGGAGCTGACCAAAGAGTCTGCAACCATTTCTTGGGAAGCCCCAACCGTGGATGGTGGCGCTCCTGTCAACAACTACATCATTGAGAGGCGTGAGGCCTCAATGAGAGCCTACAAGACTGTCACTTCCAAGTGCAGTAAGACATCTTATAAGATTGACAACCTGATGGAGGGCATGCTGTACTACTTCCGGGTTCTCCCTGAGAACATCTATGGCATTGGTGAGCCATGCGAGACTCCTGATGTCATTCTGGTTTGCGAAGTGCCTCTGCCACCACATAAACTGGAGATGATCGACGTCACCAAGACCACCGTCACCCTGGGCTGGGAAAAGCCTGAGCATGATGGTGGCAGCAGACTGCAGGGCTATGTCATCGAAGCCTGCAAGTTTGGAACAGACAAGTGGATGAAGGTGGCCACGCTTAAGACCACAGACTTCGAGCACACCATCGAGAAGCTGAATGAGGGCGAGCAATACTTGTTCAGAATCAGGGCACTCAACAGCAGAGGAGCCAGCGAGCCCAAAGAGCTTGTTACGGCCGTCACTGTACAAGAACAGAGAGGTAACAGACAGAAAATGTTGGAGCAATGATATGTAACATAAACTCACAGCTTAGTTCAATGTGTTTCTCAACTGCTGATGTAAGCTGAAGTTAACTGTGTTTTGTCTCTCTCTTCCTCCTTGCCAGTAATGCCTGTGGTGGACTTCTCCAGTATTCCTCAGAAGGTTGTCAATGTCCTTGCTAGCAAGACTCTGGAATTGGACCTACCCATCATCGGCCGCCCTCCTCCCGTCTGTTCCTGGTACTTCAGTGATAACAAGATCAAAATCACAGAGCGTGTTAAGATCAAGAGCACTGGCAAGTTTTCCAAACTGACTATCTCTGACACCACTATCAACGACACTGGTGACTACACTCTGGAGGTGAAGAATGCTGTTGGTGTTATCACCGAGGTCATCAAGGTCATCATCCTCTGTAAGGAACAATCCCTCATTTCTTGATTTTCTTTTAGTTAGGTTGTTTAGGTTACAATAAAGTCAAGCTGATTCATTTCTAAATTTTCAGTATCACAGCTATCAGAACTAACTATTAAGAATTACATTTCAGCCAATCAAGTTGACTATATCCATTAATTATATTAATCTGCTTTTACCAGCTAAACCTGATGAACCACAGGGACCCATCAGGTTTGATGAGATTGATGCTACCACTGTCAGCTGCAGCTGGGATCCTCCAGTCAGAGATGGTGGAGCTCCCATCAGTGGCTACGTGGTGGAGCAGCGTGATGCCCACAGACCCGGGTGGGTGCCTGTCTGTGAATCTGTTAGCCGACCAACCTTCAAATTTGGGAACCTGATTGAGGGAGATGAGTACGTCTTCCGTGCAGCTGCCATTAATCGTTATGGCACCGGAGAGTTCCTGCAATCTGAGATTGTCACCTGTAGAAGCATGAAGAGTAAGACTTCTTGCTTTTCACATTAGGTTGATCCAGATAGAATTATATTAACAGAAGATAGTAACGTTTCCCCTCCTTCACAGATGTTCCTGGACCTCCTGGCCGTCCAACCATCTTTGATGTTTCACGTGATGGCATGACCGTGGCTTGGAACCCACCAGATGAAGATGGTGGCCTTGAGGTTTCTGGATACATCATCGAGCGCAAAGAAGTAAGGTCTGACAGATGGGTGCGTGCCAACAAGAATCCTGTGACCATGACCAGATATAGGTCCACTGATCTGATTGAGGGCCTGGAGTATGAACACAGAATAACAGCCATTAATGCAAGAGGAGTGGGCAAACCAAGTCTGCTGTCCAAACCAGCAGTGGCAACAGATCCCATTGGTAAGAAAGCAGATTCAAAGAAAGCCTTTGTAGATTAAGCTTTATTCACAGTTACAGTTGGGTGGTATCAAAAGTGTTGAGAGAGCAAGCACAGATTCATTATATCTTGAATTTAAAAAACACTTAAATGCATCTCTTTCCCTCTCAGATCCACCTGGCTGCCCTCAGAACCCAAGGATCACCGATACTACCAAATCCTCTGTCTCACTGGCTTGGAGTCCTCCTGATGAAGAGGGAGACGCAAGGGTGGACGGTTACCTGATTGAAATGCAGAAGGTGGGAACCTTGTCCTGGATCAAGTGCAACACCTCACCATCTCTAATCTGCGAATACACACTGACCAGAATGCCACAAGGAGAAGAGTTCAAATTCCGTGTGATGGCCTGCAATGCTGGCGGCTGTGGAGAGCCTGCTGAAGTGCCTGGAACTGTCACTGTGACTGAGATGCTTGGTAAGGACACTCAGGTTACTTTAACTAAACCTGCAATAAGACCATTTGTATTTGTTAAAAACTAAGATATAATACAGCTGACTTGTCTTACTATCATTGTTTTCCAGAATCTCCTGACTATGACTTGGAACTGAAATACAAAGATGTTTACGTGGTGCGTCATGGAGGCGTGATTAGACTCTCTGTACCCATCAAGGGCAAACCTCATCCAACCTGCAAGTGGTCTAAAGACAGCGGTGAAGTCTCCACCAAGGCTATGATTGCCTCCACGGAGGATACCAGTGAGCTGGTGATCAAGGGAGCTGAGAGGAGTGACTCTGGTGTGTACGACCTCCTTCTGGAGAATAAGGTCGGCAGGAAGAAGGCCCAAATCAAGGTGAAGGTCATTGGCCGCCCAAGTGCCCCAGAGGGACCAATGGTCTTTGAGGAGATACAGGCCAACTCTGTCAAGGTGTCCTGGAAAACGCCCAAGGATGATGGTGGTTCGGAGATCTTGGGTTATATTGTAGAAAGACGTGAGGCAGCAAGAAATGCATGGTACACAGTGGACTCCAGAGTGACTGACACTCAGCTGGTTGTCAAGGGCCTGAAAGAGGGAACAGAGTACCACTTCAAGGTCACGGCTGAAAACTCCTTCGGTGTCAGTGCCTCCCTGAAATCAGAACTGCCACTGGTGCCCAAGACTCCTCTCTGTAAGTATTGCTTCATAAGTCTTTGAACAGTATAGGACCATTAGGAATGACTGAAAAAATAATCTGCATTTCTCAACTAGGTCCCCCTGAGCCTTCAAGTACTCCACCAGAGATCATGGATGTCACAAAGAGCTCTGTGGCACTGGCGTGGTCCAGACCAAAGGACGATGGTGGTTCTCCCATCACTGGCTACTTTGTGGAATACAAGGTGGTGTCCGCTGAGACATGGTCTCGCCACCAGACCAAGATCACCTCCACAATGTTTACTCTGCCAGGACTCACTCCTGATGCAGACTACCAGTTCCGCATTGTTGCTGTCAATGACATTGGTGAGAGTGAGGCTGGTCCTGTTTCTGACCCAGTCACATGCAAGGATCCATTTGGTAAGTCTCCCCATGCTGATAATTAATAGCAACATAATCATTATATTTGATGGAATTTTAATGGACATGAGGGCAGTCAGGTGTGAATAACATTTCATACCAAACTCTGGTCTTCTGAGTCAGTTCAAAACAACCTTCCACAGTTGACTGCCACATACACTTTCTCTCAGTGGAGTTTTACAGACAATAACAGCAGAATAAAAAAAGACACAGTGATTATTGTTGGTGTCAGTAAGTCACAAAAACAACTGGGAATTGAGTTGTTGTTATTTTATTGTTTCTTTTCTTCCAGACAAGCCAAGTCAACCAGGTGAGATCGATACAGTAAATGTGACAAACAACTTTATCACCATTCGCTGGCAAGTTCCAGAATGTGATGGTGGAAAGGAGGTCCTGGGCTACTGGGTGGAGTACAGGAAGTCCACTGAGAGCACCTGGAAGAAGTCCAACAAGCAGAGACTGAAGGAAAAAGAGTTCACTATGCCCGGACTGGCTGAGGCCACAGAGTACGAGTTCAGAGTGTTTGCTGAGAATGAGACAGGAATGAGTAGACCTCGTAGAACTGCCACATGCATCAAGACCAAACTGAGTGGTGAGTACAGCATAATGTACTGTGTGAAAATGATTTGTAAGCATTTATCCAACTTGCATTTCCAGAGTTACTCAACCATGAGACATTCCTAAACATAACACACCTGTGCCATAAACATACCTCCTTGTTTCATACTTACAGTTGAAAGTAAACCAGGCCTGAGAAAGGAAATGGATGAAGTAACCGCCAAGCTTGGCCAGCCTGCTGTCATGAAGTGCCAGATTATTGGCAGACCTGTTCCTGACATCAAGTGGTATCATGCTGGCAAGGAGATTGTTGAGTCTCGCAAGTACGAGATGAGCTCTGACGGCCGCAATCATTCGCTGTCCATCATGACCGATCAGCAGGAGGATGAGGGAGAATACACCTGCAAGGCCATCAATGATGCTGGAGAAGCCGAAACCACAGGCATTCTGGTGCTGGAGGCTCCTGCATCCTTCCACCCTGACTACCCACTTAAGGAAACCTACTACGCCGGCCTGGGATCCACCTTGCGCATACACGCAGTCTACATCGGCCGCCCTGAGCCAAAGATCATGTGGCTGCATGGGGCGAAGACCCTGGAAAACACAGAGGATATCAGTATAGAGACCACTGAGCACTACACACACCTAGTGATCAAGAACGTGCAGCGTAGAGTCCATGGAGGCAAATACAGGATCAGACTGCACAACCACTTCGGCAGGGCGGACACTGCATTCAATGTTGAAATTTATGGTATGTTCATGTAAATTTACTGCAGTGAATGCATCAAAGAATACATGTGTTAAGTATATATATTTATTAATCTCTAATACCTCTGTTTTTAGACAAACCTGACATGCCTCAGGGTCCGATTGTGCTGGAAGCCCTCCTGAAGAACTCTGTCATCATCAGCTGGAAGGTTCCCAAGGATGACGGAGGCAGCATGATCACCAACTACATTGTGGAGAAACGCGAGGACAAGGAGGGTTCTGAGTGGGAACTGGTGTCCTCATCCATCAATGGTACATCTTGCCGTGTGCCCAACCTCATTGACAGCGCCGGATACTTCTTCCGTGTGTATGCTCAGAACCGTTATGGCAACAGTGAACCACTGAAACTCACTTCTCCTATCCTCATCAAGAGCCAACTGGGTAAATTTAATTTATTATCCTATATAATACTGTATATATTGTTTGTTTATGTCGTCCTCTGTGCTTTATTTCCTTCATCTTTATCCTGCACATTCCTTGTTTTTGTACTTATTTATTAATATAGTTTATTTTGCACAGTTATCTTTCTATTTTGCTATCCCTTTGCTGCTGCAATGTTGGAAATTTCCCCACTGTGGGACTAATAAAGGATTATCTTATCTTATCTGATTATCTTATCTTATATGTGTCTCAAAATTCATCATAAATTCATGTCTTACAATGTAAGCATTTGAAGAGATACTGGGGTACACTGCAAAAGTTCTGACTATGCTATCTGATATATACTTTCCTGTCCACAGAGAAACCATCCCCACCTCTGTCACCAGTTGTTTCTGGAATCACCAAGGACTCCTGCGTGGTTTCCTGGAAGCCTCCACTCAGCGATGGCGGCTCCAAGATCAAGAGCTATTACCTTGAGAAGAAGCAAAAGAAGGACAAGAAGGAATGGGGTGATTGGACTCTGGTGACCACAGACGAGATCAAACAGACGGTGTTCTCGGTCAAACGTCTAACGGAGGGCGTTGAGTGCATCTTCCGTGTGAAGTGTGAGAATCTTGGTGGACAGAGTGACTACAGCGAGGAGACCGCTCCCATCATTCCAGCCACAGCCGTTGAGCTCCGTGCTCCTGCCTTCAAGGAAGAGCTGAGGAACATGAGTGTCAAGTACAAGAGTAATGCTACCCTCGTGTGCAAGATCACAGGGCAGCCCAAGCCCGTGATTAAATGGTTCAGACGAGGAAAGGAGATACACTCTGACGGAAAGAAGATCAAGATCCAGGAGTTCAAGGGAGGTTACCACCAGCTGGTCATCACAGAGGCTGATGAGGAAGACTCCACTGTGTACCAGATCAGGGCCACCAACCAGGGAGGCTCCATCTGTGCTACAATCTCTCTGGATGTTGAAAGTAAGCTCAAAAATAACCAATTTCTCAAATTAGATCACTATTTTCTGACACTGACATGTACAGAATCAACATATATATATATCATCTATATATCATCTATATATCATCTAATACCAAATAACATGCCATGTTTTAATAAAACAATATCTTTAATTTCTAGTCCCTGCCAAGATCAACCTGCCAAAGAATCTGAAGGACAAAGAGGCCATCCCTGCCCTGCGCGGAGAAGTGGTCAATATCAAGATTCCTTTCAGTGGCAAACCAGATCCTGTCATTACATGGCAGAAAGGACAAGATCTTATTGACAGCAATGGCCACTACCAGGTCATTGTCACCAGATCATTCACTTCTTTGGTGTTCACCAACGGAGTTGAGAAGAAGGATGCTGGTTTCTACATTGTCTGTGCAAAGAACAGATTTGGCATTGACCAACAGACAGTCGAGTTGGATGTAGCCGATGTTCCTGATCCTCCACGTGGTATCAAAGCCAGTGACATCTCGAGAGACTCAGTCACACTGAACTGGGTGGCCCCAGCAAATGATGGTGGCAGCAGAGTCATCAGCTACATTATTGAGAAGTGCCCCACCACTGCTGAGAGGTGGCAACGTGTTGCCCAGTCCCGTGACACTCGCTACACCGTCACCAATCTATTTGGAGGAACCAGTTATCAGTTCAGAGTAATTGCTGAGAACAAGTTTGGACAGAGTGCTCCATCTGAGACCAGCGGACCTGTGATGACCAAAGAGGACAAATCAAGAGTTCTGCTCTATGACAGGGAGGTTGATGATACTGGACGTGTTCATAAGAGCAAGGCTCCACACTCTGAGGCCAAGAATATGCACAACAAATATGCCATTGCAGAGGAATTGGGCAGAGGTCAGTTTGGCATTGTCCATCGCTGTGTAAACATTACCTCTGAGAAGACTTACATGGCTAAATTTGTCAAGGTGAGAGGCGCAGATCAAGCAATAGTCAAGAAGGAAATTGCAACACTGAATATGGCCAAACATGTCAACTTCCTCCTCCTCCGTGAGTCTTTTGACAGCCCTGAGGAGCTGGTGATGATCTATGACTTCATCTCTGGCGCTGATATCTTTGAGCGCCTCAGCACAGCAGAGTTTGAGCTTAATGAGCATGAGATTGTCAACTACATCAGGCAGATCTGCTCAGCTCTTGAGTTCTTGCATGGTGAGAGCTATGGACACTTTGATATCAGGCCTGAGAATATTGTATACACAACCAGAACCAGCTCCAATGTGAAAATTATTGAGTTGGGCCAGGCCAGACACCTGACTCCTGGAGACCAAATCAAGATTCAGTATACCACTGCAGAGTATGCTGCTCCAGAGATCCACCAGTGTGACATGGTTAGCACTGTCACAGACATGTGGTCAGTTGGTGTCCTTGCCTATGTGCTTCTGAGTGGACTGAATCCATTCACGGCTGAAACTAACCAACAGATGATTGACAACATCTCCAATGCAGCCTATAGCTATGATGATGAGTCTTTCAAGCAGGTCAGTGTCGAGGCATTAGACTTTACTGACCGCCTGATGACAAAGGAACGTAAACATCGGATGACTGCTGCTGAGGCTCTGGCTCATCCTTGGCTAACCAAGCCAGCAGAGGAGATCAGCACCAGAGCCATCCCAACCGGCAGGCACAAGAGATACTACCAGACAATGGTGAGGAAAGAGTGGGGCACTGTCGTCTCTGCAGCTCGCGTGGCCAGCGGCGGCTCCATCAGGTCCCAGCGTGGTGTCTTTGTTGCCAAGGTGAAGATTGCTCCATTTGAACACGGTCCTATTGGAGGACAGATTGGCCATGCAGTGGTGAACGAGGGAGACAATGTGAAATTCATTTGCAACATTGACAACTACGACAGCACTACTGAAGTAACGTGGTACTGTGGTGTTAGGCAGCTTGAGGCTGGTGACAAATATGAAATTGAGTATGAGGACGGTCTGGCTGTTATCACCATCAACAAGGTCACAAGAGCAGATGATGGCACTTACAGATGCAAGATTGTGAATGAGTATGGTGAGGATAGCGCCTATGCAGAGCTGTTTATCAGCGGTGTTAGATCTTACCGTGACTTCTTCACCACCCGTGTGGTCAAGAGAACAAAGCGCAGAGTTGACACTGCTAGAATGCTTCAGAAGCCACCAGAGTTCACCCTCCCTCTGGTCAATCACACAGCCTACATTGGTGAGGATGTGCGCTTTGGCGTAACCATCACCGTTCATCCTGAGCCTCGTGTCATCTGGCACAAATCCGGACAGAAGCTCATCCCTGGACATGATGACAGGAAATACACATTCATCAGCGACAAGGGCCTGTACCAGATGATTATCCACAAAGTTGAGGATGAGGATGATGCTGAGTACAGCGTTGTGGCTCGTAACAGATATGGTGATGACAGCTGCAAGGCTCGTCTGACTGTTGTTCCACGACCTAAACCAGCAGACCTCACCCTGAGGCCCATGTTCAAACGCCTGCTTGCAAATGTTGAGTGCAGAGAGGGCCAGAAGGTGCGCTTTGAGATCAGAGTATCCGGCCATCCCACACTGAAGTGGGAGAAGGATGGCATGCCTTTAGCCTTTGGACCATCTATTGAGGTTGTCCATGAGGGCCTGGACTACTTCATTCTTCATGTGAGAGACACTCTGGTTGAAGACTCTGGTGTGTACAGAGTTACTGCCACTAACTCTGCTGGATCTGCCAGTTGCCAGGCCACACTCAAAGTAGAACGTGCCGCTCATGTCAAGAAGGAATATGAGATGAGTGACAAGGAGAAGGAGAAGATGGCTGGAAAGGAGGAACTTGACAAAAAGGTGAGGCTGTCTCAGATTCTGTCTGACACTGTAGTTATGCCTCTACCACCTGCAGCAGTACAAGCTGTCAGGGAGGCAGCCACCATGTTCAAACCTGCTGTGACGACCAAGAAGGGTGAGAAGACTGAGGCTGAGATACAGAAAGAAAAAGAGGAGAAGAAGAAGCGTGCAGATGAGAAGAGGTTGCGTATGCCCTATGATGTGCCCACTCCTCGTGTCATTAACCCAGCTGTTCTTGAAGAGGATGTGGAGATAAAACACTTCCAGCCACTCTCTGACATGAAATGGTACAAGAAGCTGCGGGATCAATATGAGTTCCCCGAGCCCATGGATAAAATCAAGCAGAAGAGAATGAAGCGTATTCGTCTCTCCAGGTGGGAGCAGTTCTATGAGGTGCCGATCAGGGTCAAAGACCAGTACAAGCCGAGGTGGCGTATCTCATCCATGACTCAGGATGACTTGGAGACTGTGAGGCCTGCAAGGCACCGCACTCCTTCCCCCGAGATAGACGCCTACCACAGGATCAGGAGGAGGTCCCTGGGCGACCTGTCAGACGAGGAGCTGCTGCTGCCTGTGAATGAGTACCTGTCCATGAAGAAAACTGAGGAGGAGAGGCTTCGTCTGGAGGACGAGCTGGAGCTTGGTTACTCTGCTTCTCCACCTAGCCTAAGCCCAGTTCGCTTCGAGCTGTCTGCCCTGCGTCCCTCATCTCCCAGAAGAGTTTACAGCGATGATGAGGAGGGTGAAGAAGTCCGTAGATATGACTCCTACAGAATTCCATCCAAATACGAGGCTGGCCCCAGTTTTGTTGAACTCCGCCAGCGTCATGACAAAGCAACATACAAACCCCCAAGACAGAAGCAGAGGGTGTATGAAGAGAGAGAAGATCAGGAGCTGCTGCGTCCACACACAACTGTTCAAAGAATGGCCACTTACAAGAGTGAACTCAAGCGCATGGAGTTTGAGGAGAAGACCCGATCCTTGAAAAAGGAAACAACCGTCTCTGTTGCGACGTACTCTGAGGGCGTTGAATCTGAGCACCTGACAGCTTTTACTGCAGAATTTATTCCTAAACCAATCAAAAAGCTCCCAAAGCCAGAACCTGAGAGGAGGAGGTCTCCTACCCCAGACAAGGCTGCAAAGACCGACGTGACCCTCCCTCGAGTTGACTTTGCTTCCAGGTACGAAGAGAGGAAGCAGGCTCTGAGGTCAGAAAGAAGATCAGTGGAGAGGAAGATCGAAGTGGTGACACAGGCTCCCTTCAGCCTCGACCATACCCCACGCATTACCATCAGGATGCGATCTCACCGCGTACCCTATGGCTCCAACACAAGGTTCACCCTGAATGTCCAGGCCAAACCAGAACCTGAGGTAA
This sequence comes from Plectropomus leopardus, assembly GCF_026936395.1. Lineage (NCBI taxonomy): Eukaryota > Metazoa > Chordata > Actinopteri > Perciformes > Serranidae > Plectropomus > Plectropomus leopardus. The sequence continues at coordinate 37,667,806 of NC_142185.1, read as the reverse complement.
AGTGGTTCCACAACGGAAAAGAAATTCACAAGTCAAGCAAATACAACATGACCAACATCAGCGGGGTTCTGACTCTCATGATCAACAACTGTGTGACTGAAGATGGCGGCACTTACCGTGTCGTCTGCAGGAACACCAAAGGAGAGACTTCAGACTATGCTACATTGGATGTAGCAGGAGCAGAATACGCTGCCTACTCTTCACTCCGCAGAGACGAGGAGCCTCCATCCTCCCATTTGCCAGAGATGACCAGAACAGAGGTGTATCACGTCTCGTCTTCCTCCTCTACAAGAACAGTGATGGAAAGTGTGACTGAAACTAAGAGAGAGACCACTACTGTTGTTGAGAAGCGAAGGGAGAAGCCTAGTGCTCCCGCCAAAATCCTGACCAAACCACAGTCCCTGATCGTAGATGAGGGAGCCCTCGCCAGGTTTGAGTGTGATGTGGCTGGCGAACCAGCGCCCTCCGTGACCTGGCTGCATGAAGGAGCAGTTGTTGGTTCTTCTGCCCGTCACCACATTGTCTCTGCTCAGTACAGCTCCTCCTTTGAGATCTCTGCAGTTGAGATGTCGGATGAAGGCAGTTACACCCTGCTGGTGGAAAATGCTGGAGGCAAACAAGAGGCTCATTTCACTCTGAAGATCCGCAAGTCTGAGTCCAAGCAGAAAGTAGTTGCTCCTCCAAGAATCACTTCCCCAGAGGCCAAGTCCCCTGAACCAGTCAAATCTCCTCAGAGAGTCAAGTCCCCTGTGCCAATCAAGTCACCTCAGAGAGTCAAGTCTCCGGTCTCACCAAAATCCCCAACACCAAAGTCCCCTACTCCCAAATCCCCGACTCCATCTGAGAAGGAAAGGGTGACTTCCCCAATCAAGTCACCAAAGAGAGTGATGTCACCCACTCCTGAAAAGAAGCCGTCCTTCTCTGTTGGGCTGAGCGATGTCACTGCTGCCGCCGACTCAGTTGTCAAGCTCTCGGTGAAGGTGATAGGAGAGCCCAAACCTGCAATTTCATGGATGAAGGATGGAAAGGTAACATATTTTAAGATTTCTACTACTTTAATTCAATTATTGACACATAAAAAAGAATAAAAAGAGTAACATACTTGCATTGTTTTGTAACTGTCATAATTTCCTGATTGGCAGGCTTTGTCTCAGGGTGGGAAGTATGAAATCTTTGAGGAGTATGGCTCAGCTTATCTTGAGATCTATGAACTGGAGGTTTCTGACAGCGGGCTGTACAAGTGCACTGCCACTAACAGCTCTGGAGCAGTATCGACCACCTGCACAGTGACTATCCGGGGTCAGGTTGATACCGTGGTCACGGCCAAGCGCTCAGATGCGCCCCACTTCCTGGTGCAGCCCAGGTCCCAGATTGTAAATGAGGGACAAAATGTCAAATTTACCTGTGAAATTGCAGGAGAGCCTTCTCCTGATGTGGAGTGGTTAAAAGACAACATGACCGTGAGTATTTTTCTCCAGAATCTGATTAGTTTCATTATTAATACAAGATGTTGGTTGAAGCAGTCTTAAAACTGAGGTGAATGGAACTGTAACAGACTGAACTTCTCTCTCTATCTGCAGATCTCTGTCTCATCCAACATTAGACTGAGTCGTTCCAACTCTGTGTACACTCTGGAGATTTGTGATGCCACAGTTGCAGACAGTGGGAAGTACACAATAAAAGCCCAAAATCAGTTTGGACAGTGCTCTGCAACGTCTTCCCTCAATGTCTTCAGTAAGTTTCAGCTGAATGTCAACCAAACACAATCACTTGCGCTTTCTCTGTGTTTTCACTGGCCTGGCCTCGTAAAGTTTGTGTTAAAAAATGTGCAAAGCAAACTTTGGTGCAGTCTCATTCAACATTTAAACGTGTAGATGTAAATCCGAGGCGGCTGAGTGCTCAGTGTATGCATACTGTGTTCTCTCCCTGCACATTGTGATACGAGGAATGTGCTTGTCATTTGCATTCTCACAGCTCTTGTTGAAGAACCAGCACAAATGATTATTGTAGAGCAAAGAGCTTCTTCTGACACTGACGCTGCCAGCATGCAGAAAACTTTATCTGGCTCATCAGTTCTTATGGAGGCCAGCAGGTACAGCAGCAGCTCCCGCTCTGCTGCCGAGTACTCGTTTGAGAGCATGTCTGCGACTAGCATGTCCGCCATGATGGCTGAGTCAGTGGTTTCCATGAGCTCCAGCAGCCAAATGATGGAGATGTCTGCTCACTCGCATGCAGAGGCCTCCTCCTCACTGAGGGCCCTCACCATAGGGGCCAGAACAGGTGAGATGCATTTCAGAAGCTGCCTGAATGTGATGGTGACCTTTAGCTCAGTCCGAGATGATGTCAGCATCCTTCTGAGCAAAGATGGAATGAAGATACCAATGTGATGCAAAATGTCTTTCGTGTTTAACCCTTTGAAACCCGAGCAAACTGGTTTGATTTCTTTCAAAATCAAAGGGAAAAGGCAACGAACAACTTAACAAGACATTGCTCAAAAATAAGCAAGAAATTAGTAAGTTAGTAAGACGTAGTTTTGATATGTTTCCCCCTTTGTAAAAACACACTTACCAGTCATTTTTTTGTGATCTTTTACTAAATTTTCACAATGTTATGATCATTTCTTGCCATGCTAGTCATCGACTCTTTTCCCCATGTTTTTCTTTGTTTTTGTTTTTTACAGAAATCAAACCAATACATTTAGGTTTCAAAGGGTTAAATAGCTTGTGAAAGGCATTTGAATGAAGCACAAATAAGCTGATGTCTGTACAGGTGTCAAAGGGTTAACTGAACAAAAACAAAAAGGGTTCAAACTTTCTGAGTAAGGGCTGAACAGCTTTTGACCTCTGCAAATGGAGGCTTATTTCTGTGACAATGGCACAATTATTTATCAGTCATTTTTACAAATTTTTAGTGTGTCAAAAAAAGTCAGTATTAAATGTACTAAAAAACTTAAACAGCCTCAGTATATCATAATTAAAAAAAGTCATGGTACAGTATATCTTAAAAAAGTCACAGAATACTATATTGAAAAATGTGTAAATGTATTATTTATAGTGCTGGGCCGTTAACGGCGTTAACGTGCTGCGTTAACGCGGGATTCTTACCGCGCGATAAACTATTCACTAAGTTGGGTCTATACAGTGAGCGAGGCACCAATTTCACCTTGTTGTTTAAGCGCGGATGTATACCTGGTCGAATTACGCGGAGGGGGCGCGAACAAGGCGGAAGCTGGTCTGCCTGAGTGACCGGAGTGATTGGCTCAAGCCGTGTCACAAAGCTGCTGACCGTTAATGGTCTTCTTCATGACCTCTAATGTAGGCCCACAGTTCAGTTAGGGTCATGTTATCAGAGGCTGCGCCCTCTGCTGTTCATTCCAGTTAGCAGGAAAAAGCTTTTTCCACATGGAGACAGAACCTGTGCTCCTAAATGTCTGTGTTTAACAAAATAAAATAAAGTTAAACACCAAAGTAAATCTTATGGAACATTATTTTTCTTTACCAAATATTATAGTAGAACAGCTTTCTCAAGCAGTTTGTGATGCATTTTCATCATTTAGATAGATAGATATTATTTTGAATGTCTTTGGCAAAATTCAAATCTATAATTTTAATCTAGATTAATCTAGATTAACTACAGGATTGCAGTGAGATTAATCCAGATTTAAAAAATTAATCTATGCCCAGCACTAATTATTTATCTTTAAAAATCATTTTATAGTATGTGAAAAGATGTTGAAAAAAAAAGTAATCTCAAAGACTTACGAAAAGGGTCCAAACCGCCTGAATAATGTGTGTTTTTTCCCTTTTAAAGATGACGGCTCATTTCTGTGACTGTGATGTAATAATTTAATGTAAATCTTTGGTCTCTGACCTTATCCGTCTCCTTGTCAACAGGCTTTCCACCAAAGATTGAAGCTCTTCCGCAGAACGTCAGCGCAGAGGCGGGAAAGTCCCTGACGGTGGCTGGAGTGTTCTCCGGAGAACCCGCGCCCTCTGTCCAATGGGTCCACTCAGGTCGGACCCTCCCCAACGGGAACGAGCGGTGCCACGTGGAGAATGCCGCCGCCCTCTCCACCCTGGTGATCTCTGCGGTGAAGGAGGCCGATGGCGGAGAGTACACCCTGCGACTGTCCAACGAGTTCGGCTCTGACTCTGCAACTGTTAACGTTCACATTCGGTCCATGTAAAAAAAAAAAAAAAAAAAAACTAATATATATCCCAGTTTCCCTCTTCCAGAACCTTTTTATTTAGTGAATTAGCAACGATAATCTTACGTGAGAAAGATCTGGATTTCTGTTCTTGTAAATATGAACTATTTTTGTACCAAACTTGACATTAATTTATGCCAAACTAGACTAAAGTCTAAAGTTGTTATAAAATGTGCCATATTGGACAATTATGACTTAGGATTTTTGAACCACTTTTCTGTGACATGTACATAATGTATATAGCCGAATTTAACGGTTATGGGAAATGTATGCATTGTTATTTATGACAATAATATTAACTGAAACAAAAGAACAAATGCTTTAACAGGAGAAAGTTCCAGAAAGAACGAATACCCTGTCAAACTGAGAAACTAAACTCTGTGCCTCAACGATAAGTTGAAGTCTAAGATTGCCTCAGCAGGTAGAGAGGCTCCCTGTTGATGTTCTGAAACAAAAAGACAAAGTTGTTGTTTCGTCGCGCGTCTGCGTGCGATATTACAGTTTCCTATGAGTTGTACCGTGAGTGTAAGACCCTGAGTGCTGTTTGCATCACCCTCATGTAAGCAGCATGACGCGGCCTTGTGCTCAGACTGACTGCGTCATACCACCAAGATTTGTTGACCAGCTCAGAGTGCGAGCGGCCTGCACTCTCAGCATTTAGATCATTTTAATAAAGAGCGCTGCTTCTGCACAGGACGGCCGGAGCGGCTTCCTAAACATAACATCTCCTGGCCATTAAAGAGGAAGTCGCCGCTGGCTCTGCGGTGCAGACGCAGCGCTGTCTCTCGGAGGATAGCTAGCTAATGTGTTTGTGTTGCAGTGCGAGTGTTGGTAGCTTTTAGTCATTTCACCGTGTCAGTAGTCAGGGTCGTCTTTGTTCACCACAGGTACTCCACCTCCTGTGAGAGAAAACTACAGTCCTGTTTTCCACCCTGCAGTTTGGTTTCATTGATCTGTTGATGTAGAACTGTATTTCATCCTCCTTGAGTTTTATTCATTTCTGATTTAATAAAGCATGATTTCAGCACTACAGGGGCCTTCCTGTTTCCTGTGTCACCTCTGCTCTCTGAGCTGCATTTCATGCAGGCTGCGGTTAGAATGAGCTTATCACAGCGAAGAGTTTTAAAAAATCTCGTCAGACAAAAGTCCAAATATAGGAGGTCTAAAAAGTCATAGTACAGTATGAGTATTTTTCAGGATTTTTTTTAAAAAAACATACTAGATTGATGTTTTAGATGACATACTATACTATGACTTTTTTGTGATTTTATTATAATAATAATAGATTTTATTTGTGATGCTCTTCACATTTGGAACAAATCTATTCAAAGTTCTACAAGATAAAAGCTTTAGCATAAAAAAACAGATGAAAACTGCCAAAATAAAAGCATATTTAAAAGTCACCAGAAGGCAACTCTGATGGTCATATACAACTATTTAATCTGTGTTATTGCAGTAGACAGCAGGGAGACGGCTGCAGCTCTGACCGTCAGCCTGAGGCTCCACAGGTGAGCACAGATCATATCTGCAGGGTTTCCCCCATAATGCCCGGCCTGACCCCCTGCCTTTTACTACTTTCTTTTTTAACTCTTTCCCTGCCACTAATGAGATTTTCTGTCAATTGGTGTTTTCACTGCAGTGTAGGGGACACTGTTGCAGATGTTGTGCAATAAAACAACATTTCCACGGCCAAAAACAAACGAACAAGACGGTCTCAGGTCCCAGGGTGATGGAGGAGAGGACTTCTAACGTGCCGACTTTATCGCTATTTAGCGGCTTTTCGGACCCTCTCAGCAGCGTTATATTTAAAAAGCAAAAAAAAAGAGATTTAGCAACTTATTTAGATAGCTTGGGTACAAGGAGGAAATATATTGTCCTGTATTCCTATGCCTGCTCTTCAGAGTAAAAAACGCCGCTGTGAGCGGTCATCAGGCCAGGTGTCCCCCCTCTCCTCCTGCTGCTCCAGGTGTGAGTGTGACGGTGACATGAAGGACGAGAGGACACCCTGTTCTCGGTCTGAGCTCACGTGTGGTGGGTTTCAAGCTGGTTGGTTGTGTTGAAAGAATAAACTGATATCTCAGGTCAAGTTAAGTCAATTTTATTTATAGAGCCCATTATCACAAACATGGTTTGCCTCAGAGGGCTTTACAGCAGGCACCCTCCCTCTGCCCTCAGACCCTCACATCACCCGAGGAACAACTCCCAAAAAGAACTCCTGAAACGAAGGAAAATGAGGAAGAAACCTCAGGAAGAGCGGCAGAGGATGATGAGGGATCCCTCTTCAGGACGGACAGACGAGCGATAGATGTCATAAATAACATGGGTATATACCCATGTGCAATTGGAGTAAATATTTTGTTTATGCATATTTATGTGTGTGTATATATATACACACATATATATATATATATATATTTTTTTTTTTTTCTAGACCTTTGAGTTGTTGGCACATGTAACTTCATGTTACTATTTTTGCATCTTGTTTTTTTATTATTCTATTTTTTTTTTCTTTTGTTGCTTTTCCTGTACCTCTTAGCTGCTGTAACAATGCAGTCAACATTTAACCTCACAGGAACATTATTTTAAACGATAAACATCCTTAAAACGTTCTTTGAACATTAGATTCAAATGTTTTCTTTTTTAAAACATTGTGGCTTGTAGGTAACGTTAGACGATGTTGTGGAAACGTTCCCTGCTGGCTGGGTTGGTTGACAACAGGATCTGCGGTGGTGGGGGCCCTAAAGGGTCCAGAGTCAGTGAGTCCGCCCCTGTTCCTCCTCCTGCAGCTGCAGCGCGGTGTCTCCGCCACCGGAGCTCAACTAACACACTGAGCAGGAGGCGGAGGAGGAGGAGGAGCTGTTAAACCAGAAAGCAGCAGGAGGAAGAAGAGGAGGAGTCCCGCTGATGAATGCAGTGATTATTCAGGTGAAGGAAACTGCTGTTGGACACAGAAACTCCTCAGAGTCAGAGGAGAACCACGGGAGGAGAGCCACGGGAGGAGAGCCACGGGAGGAGAAACACGGGAGGAGAGCCACGGGAGGAGAGCCACGGGAGGAGAGCCACGGGAGGAGAAACACGGGAGGAGAGCCACGGGAGGAGAAACACGGGAGGAGAGCCACGGGAGGAGAAACACGGGAGGAGAAACACGGGAGGAGAGCCACGGGAGGAGAAACACGGGAGGAGAGCCACGGGAGGAGAAACACGGGAGGAGAAACACGGGAGGAGAGCCACGGGAGGAGAGCCACGGGAGGAGAGCCACGGGAGGAGAAACACGGGAGGAGAGCCACGGGAGGAGAAACACGGGAGGAGAGCCACGGGAGGAGAAACACGGGAGGAGAACCAGAGCAGGAGGTGAGTCGCTCTTCGCTCCTGTTTTTTTAATTTCCGTTTGTTTAAATGTATGTTTTCTGTTTTTTGTTGTTGTTTGTTTGTTTGTTTAATCAAACGCACCCGCGGTCTCCGGTGGGCGGGGCCAGAGCCCTCCACGCGGCTCGCGCCGGTTCACGCGCCTCTCCGACACAAACAAAACAAACGACCGGCTGTTTCCAATCAGATCGATCCATTTCCTATCGATCCACCAAACAGGTTTAAAACCAACAGCTGAAAAACAGACTCTGAGTTTTCTTCTGGCTGCTTCATTTTCCTGCTGACATCAACTCTGAAATCAATCGGTCATCAATAACGTCATCAATATCACCTGATCAATACCCGGAAGTGTAAAAGCCTCTGAGTTCATTTCTGAAGAGTACATTTATTTTAAAATATCACTCTGACCTCATCAACCCTCAAACAGCATTTACTTTTATATTTCTTTGGAAAGATCTGTTTATGTTTTTATTTAAATGTTTATTTCTATCTTTATTTAACCCTTTGAACAGGGGAAGATTTCAATGAGCAACAAAAGAAGAAATGACCCAAAAATAAGCAAGAAATTGAACAAAGAAGAAATGAACTGAAAATAAGTTGGGGGTTTTTTTAATTAAAAATAAAATAGAAACAGTGGAATGACCTGATAAAAAGGTGCTGCCATTGATAACAATTCTTTAATCTGTTTTTACAAATGTAATTTTAACATTTATAAATGTATAGTGAGTATTGTCAAAGTGGGACAGTTAAGCTTTGAAATGAATTATGTTTTCAAGGAATACACAAAATAGCCCAATACCAGTGTCTATGCATTGCTTGACAGGTATATGATCAGGAAAAAAAGGTCACCAGGATATGATGTCATATTTGTAGGCGTGGCTTCACATGCAGGGACACCTGGTACAAGAATCACGTCGGTAACTGACGTGACATAACGTTCTGACATAAAACTCTAAAACACACACACACGTTTCCATTCCAAGTTATTTTGTGATGGTATATAATTGTGTGTCAAAATTACAGTGAATCAGTTCCAAAATCCTTTCCCCTTTTTGTGAAATGCTTATTTTGATAGGGTCCCATTTTAACAGTTGTCTACTGTTAAAATGGGACATGCTTTTATTGTCAAGATGGGACACTCTGTCATTTTGAGAGGGAAATATTGTTTTCGACGATCATAAAACACTCGCTACATTCAGATAAATCACTTTTATAAATTTTAGCAAAAATATTTTCCCTAAATATGTGAAGACGGGCTAGCATTTTCGTGTTTTAGCGTGTTCTACCCTACAAAGGAGAAAGGCAGTGATTCTTACGGTGCGTACCCACCAAACGCGATTAAAAATGATCGCGCCTCAAGATTACATACAAAGTCAATGCAAAGACGCGATTTGACGCCTCATTTTGCCGGGCGATGCGATGGGCCGATTGCGATTGCGCGCGTTGCGAAATTGCGGCGCGTTAAGCCTTGAAATTAGCGTCGCGTTGACGCGAAATTCACGTCGCGTCCAACGCCTCGCGTCAACGCCGAGTTGAAATAATTGAACTTTTGCGGGCGTCGTGCGGTGAAGACGCGCCGCGACAGCCTATCAGCGTTGAGATCGTCATCGACGTGCTGACGTATGGACGTCCTGGTGTTCCCTCGCAAAATCTAATCAAACCGCCAGAAACAATGGAGGAGCAGCTTATCATCGCCGTCACCGCTCACCCAGAGCTGTACGACAGTTCCTGTCCCTTGTTGCAGGAGACGGTGGAACTCGCCGAGCTCACGCCGCCTCCGTAGGGTAGCATGCACCCAGAACCGACGTCGGCGCCTAGCCCGCAGACGACGCTGGGAACTTCTCCAGAGCAGGTGCAGTGCCGCGATCGTCAACGAGAGAATGAAATGGCGGAAGAAATGTTGTTGTTTGGGCGGACTCGACGCGCGGCGCGATTTCGTCGCGCGTCCAGTCCCATTTTGGGGTTTTTGTACGAGCGTCAAAACTGGAGCGTCTGGCGCGACGCGATTTCATTTGAGGCGCAATGAAATAATTTTTATCGCGTTTGGTGGGTACGCCCCATTAGAGAGCAGAACTGAGATGTCTAGCATTGTTAATACATTTCCCTGAGATTTATAAAAATTATGTACTGTACTGTACTGGGACTGTTACTGGGACTGTAACTGGGTCTGTTACTGGGACTGTACTGGGACTGTAACTGGGTCTGTTACTGGGACTGTAACTGGGTCTATTACTGGGACTGTAACTGGGTCTATTACTGGGACTGTAACTGGGTCTGTTACTGGGTCTGTTACTGGGACTGTACTGGGACTGTAACTGGGTCTGTTACTGGGACTGTACTGGGACTGTAACTGGGTCTGTTACTGGGACTGTACTGGGACTGTAACTGGGTCTGTTACTGGGACTGTAACTGGGTCTGTTACTGGGACTGTACTGGGACTGTGCTGGGACTGTAACTGGGTCTGTTACTGGGACTGTACTGGGACTGTAACTGGGTCTGTTACTGGGACTGTACTGGGACTGAACAGGGACTGTAACTGGGACTCTAACTGGGACTCTAATGGGTTGAATGTGGGAAGCAGCGTGAGCAGAGTTAAGAGGATGTTTGTGAAACGGTCGACTGACGTGCAGGAATCTGCTGCGATAAAAAGACCTGAACATGAACCCTGTTGCATGCTGGGAACTATAACACCTCCCATTCACCTTCTAAAACTGAGTCTTTTGATGTTTCTGATCTGTAAAAGTTTCTTTGCTTTGTTTTAAAGCCGGGTTGATCTTATTTCCCTCCTGTGAGCAGAAATGTAAAGATGTAAATCAGATGTCAGACGTCCTGCTGGGAGACGTGATGACTGAGTCTCTCTCAGGCTGACCTGTTGGGATACCTGGGAATTTCTCACCAGTTCTTTGATTAGGTTTACATTGTTCAATTATTTCAATTATTTTTCAATTATTTAACATGAGCTGGAGGTCTGTATTCATGTTGTACGTTGTATAAAATCTGATATGTTATATCCTGACATTCGGTCGTCCAGAGTTCAGTCTGTGTATGAAGAGACAGCGATGTCATCAGTGATGTCATCAGTGGTGTTCTTGTGATTCGGACGTGATGTTGACAGACTTTAGTGAACGTGATGTTTTCATATCGGACAGAGCGCCTCGATGATCGTGTGCGTCAGAGCTCCTTCACATGAAGCTGCTGCCGTCAATATCAATTACGTTTTGTTCAAACTGAGTTCACGAAGCTGCAGTGACAAAACTCTCAGAGTGTGGAGAAGGTTACGTGAGGTTACGTGAGGTTACGTGAGGCGCCATGCCTGGCAGGGGTGTGAATTTTCGAAAGGTTCAACCGCTACGTCAGTGTCATGGTGTTTTAATGTTTTAATATTCCTCACAACGTGATTGTTTGATATCTTTATCCATGATGTGGAAGCTCAGAAAAATTGGCTTCATTATGAAAAAAAATCACTTTTTCGACGCGTAATGTTTGTGTTCTCTTTGAAAGCACTCATGACAAAAACAACAGTTCAAAAAAAAATCTCAGAATGATCTTTATTGTCGTTGAAC